>NW_026291902.1:0-179175 GCF_023091745.1 Budorcas taxicolor | reverse complement strand
TTCCCGGCGTTCCCGTCGCATCTCAAGAGGAGGCCCTCTCAACAGGAACGGCGAGAGGAACTCCAGGGTCGTGCCACCATTCCAAGAGTCCCCCAGATGTGTCAGTCCATTCCAGAGGAACCTCTTTTCCCTTCACCGGCTCGTCTTTCACGCCGAGGATCGACTCACACCAAGGTGGCACGTGGGAAAGCCTCGTGGGAAAGCCTCGAGGGACAGCCTCGAGGGAAGGCCACAGATCCCTTGATCCACGTGACAGGAAGCGTGACACTACTGCTGCAGCTCGGGAGGAAAGCGCACGTGCATGCCCCCACTCGAGACGAGGCCTGACTCCCTGGGGAGACTAAGACGCACCCCAAGATCCATGGCAACACTGGAGAGGAATCCTCAGGTTCCGGCCCCGACTCCACACAAGGACTGAGGCCCCGGCATGGACGGGAGAGGAATCCCGAGAGGTCCCCTATCAACTCGCATGGGGACTGGCCTTTCCTGAGGCCACCAGAGCGGGTCCCTGAGGTCCCCGTCGTAACTCGAGAAGGCCTACCGCAACTCGAGAAAATCCAGGAGGTTCTCCCCTCCAGGCGAGATGAGGCCCATTTCCGCTGAGGCGTCTCGAGGCTGATCACACCTCACTCTGGAACTTCGAAAGGGTCCTTCACACCCTTGGTGCAAATCAAGAAGTTCCCCGACCTAGCCGTCTCCACTCGAGAGGAATCACGAGGGTCCCGCCCACATCCAGAGGAGCCCCGTTTCCGCCTCGTAGCTCGAGATGAGGGATCCTTTCCCTGCTTCGTCGGGAAAGAGTTCCCGGCGTTCCCGTCGCATCTCAAGAGGAGGCCCTCTCAACAGGAACGGCGAGAGGAACTCCAGGGTCGTGCCACCATTCCAAGAGTCCCCCAGATGTGTCAGTCCATTCCAGAGGAACCTCTTTTCCCTTCACCGGCTCGTCTTTCACGCCGAGGATCGACTCACACCAAGGTGGCACGTGGCACAGCCCTGTGGGAAAGCCTCGTGGGAAAGCCTCGAGGGACAGCCTCGAGGGAAAGCCACAGATCCCTTGATCCACGTGACAGGAAGCGTGACACTACTGCTGCAGCTCGGGAGGAAAGCGCACGTGCATGCCCCCACTCGAGACGAGGCCTGACTCCCTTGGGGAGACTCAGAAGCACCCCAACATCCATGGCAACACTGGAGAGGAATCCTCAGGTTCCGGCCCCGACTCCACACAAGGACTGAGGCCCCGGCATGGACGGGAGAGGAATCCCGAGAGGTCCCCTAGCAACTCGCATGGGGACTGGCCTTTTCTGAGGCCACCAGAGTGGGTCCCTGAGGTGCCCGTCGTAACTCGAGAAGACCTGCCGCAACTCGAGAAAATCCAGGAGGAACTCCCCTCCCGGCGAGATGAGGCCCATTTCCGCTGAGGCGTCACGAGTCTGATCACACCTCCCCTCTGGAGCTTCGAAAGGGTCCTTCACACCCTTGGTGCAAATCCAGAAGTTCCCCGACATACCCGACTTCACTCGAGAGGAATCACGAGGGTCCCGCCCACATCCAGAGGAGCCCCGTTTCCGCCTCGTAGCGCGAGATGAGGGATCCTTTCCCTGCTTCGTCGGGAAAGAGTTCCCGGCGTTCCCGTCGCATCTCAAGAGGAGGCCCTCTCAACAGGAACGGCGAGAGGAACTCCAGGGTCGTGCCACCATTCCAAGAGTCCCCCAGATGTGTCAGTCCATTCCAGAGGAACCTCTTTTCCCTTCACCGGCTCGTCTTTCACGCCGAGGATCGACTCACACCAAGGTGGCACGTGGGAAAGCCTCGTGGGAAAGCCTCGAGGGACAGCCTCGAGGGAAGGCCACAGATCCCTTGATCCACGTGACAGGAAGCGTGACACTACTGCTGCAGCTCGGGAGGAAAGCGCACGTGCATGCCCCCACTCGAGACGAGGCCTGACTCCCCTGGGGAGACTAAGACGCACCCCAAGATCCATGGCAACACTGGAGAGGAATCCTCAGGTTCCGGCCCCGACTCCACACAAGGACTGAGGCCCCGGCATGGACGGGAGAGGAATCCCGAGAGGTCCCCTAGCAACTCGCATGGGGACTGGCCTTTCCTGAGGCCACCAGAGCGGGTCCCTGAGGTCCCCGTCGTAACTCGAGAAGGCCTGCCGCAACTCGAGAAAATCCAGGAGGATCTCCCCTCCAGGCGAGATGAGGCCCATTTCCGCTGAGGCGTCTCGAGGCTGATCACACCTCACCTCTGGAACTTCGAAAGGGTCCTTCACACCCTTGGTGCAAATCAAGAAGTTCCCCGACCTAGCCGTCTCCACTCGAGAGGAATCACGAGGGTCCCGCCCACATCCAGAGGAGCCCCGTTTCCGCCTCGTAGCTCGAGATGAGGTATCCTTTCCCTGCTTCGTCGGGAAAGAGTTCCCGGCGTTCCCGTCGCATCTCAAGAGGAGGCCCTCTCAACAGGAACGGCGAGAGGAACTCCAGGGTCGTGCCACCATTCCAAGAGTCCCCCAGATGTGTCAGTCCATTCCAGAGGAACCTCTTTTCCCTTCACCGGCTCGTCTTTCACGCCGAGGATCGACTCACACCAAGGTGGCACGTGGCACAGCCCTGTGGGAAAGCCTCGTGGGAAAGCCTCGAGGGACAGCCTCGAGGGAAAGCCACAGATCCCTTGATCCACGTGACAGGAAGCGTGACACTACTGCTGCAGCTCGGGAGGAAAGCGCACGTGCATGCCCCCACTCGAGACGAGGCCTGACTCCCCTGGGGAGACTCAGAAGCACCCCAAGATCCATGGCAACACTGGAGAGGAATCCTCAGGTTCCGGCCCCGACTCCACACAAGGACTGAGGCCCCGGCATGGACGGGAGAGGAATCCCGAGAGGTCCCCTAGCAACTCGCATGGGGACTGGCCTTTTCTGAGGCCACCAGAGTGGGTCCCTGAGGTGCCCGTCGTAACTCGAGAAGACCTGCCGCAACTCGAGAAAATCCAGGAGGTTCTCCCCTCCAGGCGAGATGAGGCCCATTTCCGCTGAGGCGTCACGTGTCTGATCACACCTCCCCTCTGGAGCTTCGAAAGGGTCCTTCACACCCTTGGTGCAAATCAAGAAGTTCCCCGACATACCCGACTTCACTCGAGAGGAATCACGAGGGTCCCGCCCACATCCAGAGGAGCCCCGTTTCCGCCTCGTAGCTCGAGATGAGGGATCCTTTCCCTGCTTCGTCGGGAAAGAGTTCCCGGCGTTCCCGTCGCATCTCAAGAGGAGGCCCTCTCAACAGGAACGGCGAGAGGAACTCCAGGGTCGTGCCACCATTCCAAGAGTCCCCAGATGTCTCAGTCCATTCCAGAGGAACCTCTTTTCCCTTCACCGGCTCGTCTTTCACGCCGAGGATCGACTCACACCAAGGTGGCACGTGGGAAAGCCTCGTGGGAAAGCCTCGAGGGACAGCCCAGAGGGAAAGCCACAGATCCCTTGATCCACGTGACAGGAAGCGTGACACTACTGCTGCAGCTCGGGAGGAAAGCGCACGTGCATGCCCCCACTCGAGACGAGGCCTGACTCCCCTGGGGAGACTCAGAAGCACCCCAAGATCCATGGCAACACTGGAGAGGAATCCTCAGGTTCCGGCCCCGACTCCACACAAGGACTGAGGCCCCGGCATGGACGGAGAGGAATCCCGAGAGGTCCCCTAGCAACTCGCATGGGGACTGGCCTTTCCTGAGGCCACCAGAGCGGGTCCCTGAGGTCCCCGTCGTAACTCGAGAAGACCTGCCGCAACTCGAGAAAATCCAGGAGGTTCTCCCCTCCAGGCGAGATGAGGCCCATTTCCGCTGAGGCGTCTCTAGGCTGATCACACCTCACCTCTGGAACTTCGAAAGGCTCCTTCACACCCTTGGTGCAAATCAAGAAGTTCCCCGACCTAGCCGTCTCCACTCGAGAGGAATCACGAGGGTCCCGCCCACATCCAGAGGAGCCCCGTATCCGCCTCGTAGCTCGAGATGAGGGATCCTTTCCCTGCTTCGTCGGGAAAGAGTTCCCGGCGTTCCCGTCGCATCTCAAGAGGAGGCCCTCTCAACAGGAACGGCGAGAGGAACTCCAGGGTCGTGCCACCATTCCAAGAGTCCCCCAGATGTGTCAGTCCATTCCAGAGGAACCTCTTTTCCCCTTCACCGGCTCGTCTTTCACGCCGAGGATCGACTCACACCAAGGTGGCACGTGGCACAGCCCTGTGGGAAAGCCTCGTGGGAAAGCCTCGAGGGACAGCCTCGAGGGAAAGGCACAGATCCCTTGATTCACGTGACAGGAATCGTGACACTACTGCTGCAGCTCGGGAGGAAAGCGCACGTGCATGCCCCCACTCGAGACGAGGCTGACTCCCCTGGGGAGACTCAGAAGCACCCCAAGATCCATGGCAACACTGGAGAGGAATCCTCAGGTTCCGGCCCCGACTCCACACAAGGACTGAGGCCCCGGCATGGACGGGAGAGGAATCCCGAGAGGTCCCCTAGCAACTCGCATGGGGACTGGCCTTTCCTGAGGCCACCAGAGTGGGTCCCTGAGGTGCCCGTCGTAACTCGAGAAGACCTGCCGCAACTCGAGAAAATCCAGGAGGTTCTCCCCTCCAGGCGAGATGAGGCCATTTCCGCTGAGGCGTCACGAGTCTGATCACACCTCCCCTCTGGAGCTTCGAAAGGGTCCCTTCACACCCTTGGTGCAAATCAAGAAGTTCCCCGACATACCCGACTTCACTCGAGAGGAATCACGAGGGTCCCGCCCACATCCAGAGGAGCCCCGTTTCCGCCTCGTAGCTCGAGATGAGGGATCCTTTCCCTGCTTCGTCGGGAAAGAGTCCCCGGCGTTCCCGTCGCATCTCAAGAGGAGGCCCTCTCAACAGGAACGGCGAGAGGAACTCCAGGGTCGTGCCACCATTCCAAGAGTCCCCCAGATGTGTCAGTCCATTCCAGAGGAACCTCTTTTCCCTTCACCGGCTCGTCTTTCACGCCGAGGATCGACTCACACCAAGGTGGCACGTGGGAAAGCCTCGTGGGAAAGCCTCGAGGGACAGCCTCGAGGGAAGGCCACAGATCCCTTGATCCACGTGACAGGAAGCGTGACACTACTGCTGCAGCTCGGGAGGAAAGCGCACGTGCATGCCCCCACTCGAGACGAGGCCTGACTCCCCTGGGGAGACTAAGACGCACCCCAAGATCCATGGCAACACTGGAGAGGAATCCTCAGGTTCCGGCCCCGACTCCACACAAGGACTGAGGCCCCGGCATGGACGGGAGAGGAATCCCGAGAGGTCCCCTAGCAACTCGCATGGGGACTGGCTTTCCTGAGGCCACCAGAGCGGGTCCCTGAGGTCCCCGTCGTAACTCGAGAAGGCCTACCGCAACTGGAGAAAATCCAGGAGGTTCTCCCCTCCAGGCGAGATGAGGCCCATTTCCGCTGAGGCGTCTCGAGGCTGATCACACCTCACCTCTGGAACTTCGAAAGGGTCCCTTCACACCCTTGGTGCAAATCAAGAAGTTCCCCGACATACCCGACTTCACTCGAGAGGAATCACGAGGGTCCCGCCCACATCCAGAGGAGCCCAGTTTCCGCCTCGTAGCTCGAGATGAGGGATCCTTTCCCTGCTTCGTCGGGAAAGAGTTCCCGGCGTTCCCGTCGCATCTCAAGAGGAGGCCCTCTCAACAGGAACGGCGAGAGGAACTCCAGGGTCGTGCCACCATTCCAAGAGTCCCCCAGATGTGTCAGTCCATTCCAGAGGAACCTCTTTTCCCTTCACAGGCTCGTCTTTCACGCCGAGGATCGACTCACACCAAGGTGGCACGTGGCACAGCCCTGTGGGAAAGCTCGTGGGAAAGCCTCGAGGGACAGGCTCGAGGGAAAGCCCACAGATCCCTTGATCCACGTGACAGGAAGCGTGACACTACTGCTGCAGCGCGGGAGGAAAGCGCACGTGCATGCCCCCACTCGAGACGAGGCCTGACTCCCTTGGGGAGACTCAGAAGCACCCCAAGATCCATGGCAACACTGGAGAGGAATCCTCAGGTTCCGGCCCCGACTCCACACAAGGACTGAGGCCCCGGCATGGACGGGAGAGGAATCCCGAGAGGTCCCCTAGCAACTCGCATGGGGACTGGCCTTTTCTGAGGCCACCAGAGTGGGTCCCTTAGGTGCCCGTCGTAACTCGAGAAGACCTGCCGCAACTCGAGAAAATCCAGGAGGTTCTCCCCTCCAGGCGAGATGAGGCCCATTTCCGCTGAGGCGTCACGAGTCTGATCACACCTCCCCTCTGGAGCTTCGAAAGGGTCCTTCACACCCTTGGTGCAAATCAAGAAGTTCCCCGACATACCCGACTTCACTCGAGAGGAATCACGAGGGTCCCGCCCACATCCAGAGGAGCCCCGTTTCCGCCTCGTAGCGCGAGATGAGGGATCCTTTCCCTGCTTCGTCGGGAAAGAGTTCCCGGCGTTCCCGTCGCATCTCAAGAGGAGGCCCTCTCAACAGGAACGGGCGAGAGGAACTCCAGGGTCGTGCCACCATTCCAAGAGTCCCCCAGATGTCTCAGTCCATTCCAGAGGAACCTCTTTTCCCTTCACCGGCTCGTCTTTCACGCCGAGGATCGACTCGCACCAAGGTGGCACGTGGGAAAGCCTCGTGGGAAAGCCTCGAGGGACAGCCTCGAGGGAAGGCCACAGATCCCTTGATCCACGTGACAGGAAGCGTGACACTACTGCTGCAGCTCGGGAGGAAAGCGCACGTGCATGCCCCAACTCGAGACGAGGCCTGACTCCCCTGGGGAGACTAAGACGCACCCCAAGATCCATGGCAACACTGGAGAGGAATCCTCAGTTTCCGGCCCCGACTCCACACAAGGACTGAGGCCCCGGCATGGACGGGAGAGGAATTCCGAGAGGTCCCCTAGCAACTCGCATGGGGACTGGCCTTTCCTGAGGCCACCAGAGCGGGTCCCTGAGGTCCCCGTCGTAACTCGAGAAGGCCTGCCGCAACTCGAGAAAATCCAGGAGGTTCTCCCCTCCAGGCGAGATGAGGCCCATTTCCGCTGAGGCGTCTCGAGGCTGATCACACCTCCCCTCTGGAACTTCGAAAGGGTCCTTCACACCCTTGGTACAAATCAAGATGTTCCCCGACATACCCGACTCCACTCGAGAGGAATCACGAGGGTCCCGCCCACATCCAGAGGAGCCCCGTTTCCGCCTCGTAGCTCGAGATGAGGGATCCTTTACCGGCTTCGTCGGGAAAGAGTTCCCGGCGTTCCCGTCGCATCTCAAGAGGAGGCCCTCTCAACAGGAACGGCGAGAGGAACTCCAGGGTCGTGCCACCATTCCAAGAGTCCCCCAGATGTGTCAGTCCATTCCAGAGGAACCTCTTTTCCCTTCACCGGCTCGTCTTTCACGCCGAGGATCGACTCACACCAAGGTGGCACGTGGGAAAGCCTCGTGGGAAAGCCTCGAGGGACAGCCTCGAGGGAAGGCCACAGATCCCTTGATCCACGTGACAGGAAGCGTGACACTACTGCTGCAGCTCGGGAGGAAAGCGCACGTGCATGCCCCCACTCGAGACGAGGCCTGACTCCCCTGGGGAGACTAAGACGCACCCCAAGATCCATGGCAACACTGGAGAGGAATCCTCAGGTTCCGGCCCCGACTCCACACAAGGACTGAGGCCCCGGCATGGACGGGAGAGGAATCCCGAGAGGTCCCCTAGCAACTCGCATGGGGACTGGCCTTTCCTGAGGCCACCAGAGCGGGTCCCTGAGGTCCCCGTCGTAACTCGAGAAGGCCTACCGCAACTGGAGAAAATCCAGGAGGTTCTCCCCTCCAGGCGAGATGAGGCCCATTTCCGCTGAGGCGTCTCGAGGCTGATCACACCTCACCTCTGGAACTTCGAAAGGGTCCTTCACACCCTTGGTGCAAATCAAGAAGTTCCCCGACATACCCGACTTCACTCGAGAGAAATCACGAGGGTCCCGCCCACATCCAGAGGAGCCCAGTTTCCGCCTCGTAGCTCGAGATGAGGGATCCTTTCCCTGCTTCGTCGGGAAAGAGTTCCCGGCGTTCCCGTCGCATCTCAAGAGGAGGCCCTCTCAACAGGAACGGCGAGAGGAACTCCAGGGTCGTGCCACCATTCCAAGAGTCCCCCAGATGTGTCAGTCCATTCCAGAGGAACCTCTTTTCCCTTCACAGGCTCGTCTTTCACGCCGAGGATCGACTCACACCAAGGTGGCACGTGGCACAGCCCTGTGGGAAAGCCTCGTGGGAAAGCCTCGAGGGACAGCCTCGAGGGAAAGCCACAGATCCCTTGATCCACGTGACAGGAAGCGTGACACTACTGCTGCAGCGCGGGAGGAAAGCGCACGTGCATGCCCCCACTCGAGACGAGGCCTTACTGCCTTGGGGAGACTCAGAAGCACCCCAAGATCCATGGCAACACTGGAGAGGAATCCTCAGGTTCCGGCCCCGACTCCACACAAGGACTGAGGCCCCGGCATGGACGGGAGAGGAATCCCGAGAGGTCCCCTAGCAACTCGCATGGGGACTGGCCTTTTCTGAGGCCACCAGAGTGGGTCCCTTAGGTGCCCGTCGTAACTCGAGAAGACCTGCCGCAACTCGAGAAAATCCAGGAGGTTCTCCCCTCCAGGCGAGATGAGGCCCATTTCCGCTGAGGCGTCTCGAGGCTGATCACACCTCCCCTCTGGAACTTCGAAAGGGTCCTTCACACCCTTGGTGCAAATCAAGAAGTTCCCCGACATACCCGACTTCACTCGAGAGGAATCACGAGGGTCCCGCCCACATCCAGAGGAGCCCCGTTTCCGCCTCGTAGCGCGAGATGAGGGATCCTTTCCCTGCTTCGTCGGGAAAGAGTTCCCGGCGTTCCCGTCGCATCTCAAGAGGAGGCCCTCTCAACAGGAACGGCGAGAGGAACTCCAGGGTCGTGCCACCATTCCAAGAGTCCCCCAGATGTGTCAGTCCATTCCAGAGGAACCTCTTTTCCCTTCACCGGCTCGTCTTTCACGCCGAGGATCGACTCGCACCAAGGTGGCACGTGGGAAAGCCTCGTGGGAAAGCCTCGAGGGACAGCCTCGAGGGAAGGCCACAGATCCCTTGATCCACGTGACAGGAAGCGTGACACTACTGCTGCAGCTCGGGAGGAAAGCGCACGTGCATGCCCCAAATCGAGACGAGGCCTGACTCCCCTGGGGAGACTAAGACGCACCCCAAGATCCATGGCAACACTGGAGAGGAATCCTCAGTTTCCGGCCCCGACTCCACACAAGGACTGAGGCCCCGGCATGGACGGGAGAGGAATTCCGAGAGGTCCCCTAGCAACTCGCATGGGGACTGGCCTTTCCTGAGGCCACCAGAGCGGGTCCCTGAGGTCCCCGTCGTAACTCGAGAAGGCCTGCCGCAACTCGAGAAAATCCAGGAGGTTCTCCCCTCCAGGCGAGATGAGGCCCATTTCCGCTGAGGCGTCTCGAGGCTGATCACACCTCCCCTCTGGAACTTCGAAAGGGTCCTTCACACCCTTGGTACAAATCAAGATGTTCCCCGACATACCCGACTCCACTCGAGAGGAATCACGAGGGTCCCGCCCACATCCAGAGGAGCCCCGTTTCCGCCTCGTAGCTCGAGATGAGGGATCCTTTACCGGCTTCGTCGGGAAAGAGTTCCCGGCGTTCCCGTCGCATCTCAAGAGGAGGCCCTCTCAACAGGAACGGCGAGAGGAACTCCAGGGTCGTGCCACCATTCCAAGAGTCCCCCAGATGTGTCAGTCCATTCCAGAGGAACCTCTTTTCCCTTCACCGGCTCGTCTTTCACACCGAGGATCGACTCACACCAAGGTGGCACGTGGCACAGGCCTGTGGGAAAGCCTCGTGGGAAAGCGTCGAGGGACAGCCTCGAGGGAAAGCCACAGATCCCTTGATCCACGTGACAGGAAGCGTGACACTACTGCTGCAGCTCGGGAGGAAAGCGCACGTGCATGCCCCCACTCGAGACGAGGCCTGACTCCCCTGGGGAGACTCAGAAGCACCCCAAGATCCATGGCAACACTGGAGAGGAATCCTCAGGTTCCGGCCCCGACTCCACACAAGGACTGAGGCCCCGGCATGGACGGGAGAGGAATCCCGAGAGGTCCCCTAGCAACTCGCATAGGGACTGGCCTTTTCTGAGGCCACCAGAGCGGGTCCCTGAGGTCCCCGTCGTAACTCGAGAAGACCTGCCGCAACTCGAGAAAATCCAGGAGGTTCTCCCCTCCAGGCGAGATGAGGCCCATTTCCGCTGAGGCGTCACGAGTCTGATCACACCTCACCTCTGGAACTTCGAAAGGGTCCTTCACACCCTTGGTGCAAATCAAGAAGTTCCCCGACATACCCGACTTCACTCGAGAGGAATCACGAGGGTCCCGCCCACCTCCAGAGGAGCCCCGTTTCCGCCTCGTAGCTCGAGATGAGGGATCCTTTCCCTGCTTCGTCGGGAAAGAGTTCCCGGCGTTCCCGTCGCATCTCAAGAGGAGGCCCTCTCAACAGGAACGGCGAGAGGAACTCCAGGGTCGTGCCACCATTCCAAGAGTCCCCCAGATGTGTCAGTCCATTCCAGAGGAACCTCTTTTCCCTTCACCGGCTCGTCTTTCACGCCGAGGATCGACTCACACCAAGGTGGCACGTGGGAAAGCCTCGTGGGAAAGCCTCGAGGGACAGCCTCGAGGGAAAGCCACAGATCCCTTGATCCACGTGACAGGAAGCGTGACACTACTGCTGCAGCTCGGGAGGAAAGCGCACGTGCATGCCCCCACTCGAGACGAGGCCTGACTCCCCTGGGGAGACTCAGAAGCACCCCAAGATCCATGGCAACACTGGAGAGGAATCCTCAGGTTCCGGCCCCGACTCCACACAAGGACTGAGGCCCCGGCATGGACGGGAGAGGAATCCCGAGAGGTCCCCTAGCAACTCGCATGGGGACTGGCCTTTCCTGAGGCCACCAGAGCGGGTCCCTGAGGTCCCCGTCGTAACTCGAGAAGACCTGCCGCAACTCGAGAAAATCCAGGAGGTTCTCCCCTCCAGGCGAGATGAGGCCCATTTCCGCTGAGGCGTCTCGAGGCTGATCACACCTCCCCTCTGGAACTTCGAAAGGGTCCTTCACACCCTTGGTACAAATCAAGATGTTCCCCGACATACCCGACTCCACTCGAGAGGAATCACGAGGGTCCCGCCCACATCCAGAGGAGCCCCGTTTCCGCCTCGTAGCTCGAGATGAGGGATCCTTTCCCTGCTTCGTCGGGAAAGAGTTCCCGGCGTTCCCGTCGCATCTCAAGAGGAGGCCCTCTCAACAGGAATGGCGAGAGGAACTCCAGGGTCGTGCCACCATTCCAAGAGTCCCCCAGATGTCTCAGTCCATTCCAGAGGAACCTCTTTTCCCTTCACCGGCTCGTCTTTCACGCCGAGGATCGACTCACACCAAGGTGGCACGTGGCACAGCCCTGTGGGAAAGCCTCGTGGGAAAGCGTCGAGGGACAGCCTCGAGGGAAAGCCACAGATCCCTTGATCCACGTGACAGGAAGCGTGACACTACTGCTGCAGCTCGGGAGGAAAGCGCACGTGCATGCCCCCACTCGAGACGAGGCCTGACTCCCCTGGGGAGACTCAGAAGCACCCCAAGATCCATGGCAACACTGGAGAGGAATCCTCAGGTTCCGGCCCCGACTCCACACAAGGACTGAGGCCCCGGCATGGACGGGAGAGGAATCCCGAGAGGTCCCCTAGCAACTCGCATGGGGACTGGCCTTTCCTGAGGCCACCAGAGCGGGTCCCTGAGGTCCCCGTCGTAACTCGAGAAGACCTGCCGCAACTCGAGAAAATCCAGGAGGTTCTCCCCTCCAGGCGAGATGAGGCCCATTTCCGCTGAGGCGTCTCGAGGCTGATCACACCTCACCTCTGGAACTTCGAAAGGGTCCTTCACACCCTTGGTGCAAATCAAGAAGTTCCCCGACATACCCGTCTCCACTCGAGAGGAATCACGAGGGTCCCGCCCACATCCAGAGGAGCCCCGTTTCCGCCTCGTAGCTCGAGATGAGGGATCCTTTACCGGCTTCGTCGGGAAAGAGTTCCCGGCGTTCTCGTCGCATCTCAAGAGGAGGCCCTCTCAACAGGAACGGCGAGAGGAACTCCAGGGTCGTGCCACCATTCCAAGAGTCCCCCAGATGTCTCAGTCCATTCCAGAGGAACCTCTTTTCCCTTCACCGGCTCGTCTTTCACGCCGAGGATCGACTCACACCAAGGTGGCACGTGGCACAGCCCTGTGGGAAAGCCTCGTGGGAAAGCCTCGAGGGACAGCCTCGAGGGAAAGCCACAGATCCCTTGATCCACGTGACAGGAAGCGTGACACTACTGCTGCAGCTCGGGAGGAAAGCGCACGTGCATGCCCCCACTCGAGACGAGGCCTGACTCCCCTGGGGAGACTCAGAAGCACCCCAAGATCCATGGCAACACTGGAGAGGAATCCTCAGGTTCCGGCCCCGACTCCACACAAGGACTGAGGCCCCGGCATGGACGGGAGAGGAATCCCGAGAGGTCCCCTAGCAACTCGCATGGGGACTGGCCTTTCCTGAGGCCACCAGAGCGGGTCCCTGAGGTCCCCGTCGTAACTCGAGAAGACCTGCCGCAACTCGAGAAAATCCAGGAGGTTCTCCCCTCCAGGCGAGATGAGGCCCATTTCCGCTGAGGCGTCACGAGGCTGATCACACCTCCCCTCTGGAACTTCGAAAGGGTCCTTCACACCCTTGGTGCAAATCAAGAAGTTCCCCGACCTAGCCGTCTCCACTCGAGAGGAATCACGAGGGTCCCGCCCACCTCCAGAGGAGCCCCGTTTCCGCCTCGTAGCTCGAGATGAGGGATCCTTTCCCTGCTTCGTCGGGAAAGAGTTCCCGGCGTTCCCGTCGCATCTCAAGAGGAGGCCCTCTCAACAGGAACGGCGAGAGGATCTCCAGGGTCGTGCCACCATTCCAAGAGTCCCCCAGATGTGTCAGTCCATTCCAGAGGAACCTCTTTTCCCTTCACCGGCTCGTCTTTCACGCCGAGGATCGACTCACACCAAGGTGGCACGTGGCACAGCCCTGTGGGAAAGCCTCGTGGGAAAGCCTCGAGGGACAGCCTCGAGGGAAAGCCACAGATCCCTTGATCCACGTGACAGGAAGCGTGACACTACTGCTGCTGCTCGGGAGGAAAGCGCACGTGCATGCCCCCACTCGAGACGAGGCCTGACTCCCCTCGGGAGACTCAGAAGCACCCCAAGATCCATGGCAACACTGGAGAGGAATCCTCAGGTTCCGGCCCCGACTCCACACAAGGACTGAGGCCCCGGCATGGACGGGAGAGGAATCCCGAGAGGTCCCCTAGCAACTCGCATGGGGACTGGTCTTTCCTGAGGCCACCAGAGCGGGTCCCTGAGGTCCCCGTCGTAACTCGAGAAGACCTGCCGCAACTCGAGAAAATCCAGGAGGTTCTCCCCTCCAGGCGAGATGAGGCCCATTTCCGCTGAGGCGTCTCGAGGCTGATCACACCTCCCCTCTGGAACTTCGAAAGGGTCCTTCACACCCTTGGTACAAATCAAGAAGTTCCCCGACATACCCGTCTCCACTCGAGAGGAATCACGAGGGTCCCGCCCACATCCAGAGGAGCCCCGTTTCCGCCTCGTAGCTCGAGATGAGGGATCCTTTCCCTGCTTCGTCGGGAAAGAGTTCCCGGCGTTCCCGTCGCATCTCAAGAGGAGGCCCTCTCAACAGGAACGGCGAGAGGAACTCCAGGGTCGTGCCACCATTCCAAGAGTCCACCAGATGTCTCAGTCCATTCCAGAGGAACCTCTTTTCCCTTCACCGGCTCGTCTTTCACGCCGAGGATCGACTCACACCAAGGTGGCACGTGGCACAGCCCTGTGGGAAAGCCTCGTGGGAAAGCGTCGAGGGACAGCCTCGAGGGAAAGCCACAGATCCCTTGATCCACGTGACAGGAAGCGTGACACTACTGCTGCAGCTCGGGAGGAAAGCGCACGTGCATGCCCCCACTCGAGATGAGGCCTGACTCCCCTGGGGAGACTCAGAAGCACCCCAAGATCCATGGCAACACTGGAGAGGAATCCTCAGGTTCCGGCCCCGACTCCACACAAGGACTGAGGCCCCGGCATGGACGGGAGAGGAATCCCGAGAGGTCCCCAAGCAACTCGCATGGGGACTGGCCTTTCCTGAGGCCACCAGAGCGGGTCCCTGAGGTCCCCGTCGTAACTCGAGAAGACCTGCCGCAACTCGAGAAAATCCAGGAGGTTCTCCCCTCCAGGCGAGATGAGGCCCATTTCCGCTGAGGCGTCACGAGGCTGATCACACCTCCCCTCTGGAACTTCGAAAGGGTCCTTCACACCCTTGGTGCAAATCAAGAAGTTCCCCGACCTAGCCGTCTCCACTCGAGAGGAATCACGAGGGTCCCTCCCACCTCCAGAGGAGCCCCGTTTCCGCCTCGTAGCTCGAGATGAGGGATCCTTTCCCTGCTTCGTCGGGAAAGAGTTCCCGGCGTTCCCGTCGCATCTCAAGAGGAGGCCCTCTCAACAGGAACGGCGAGAGGATCTCCAGGGTCGTGCCACCATTCCAAGAGTCCCCCAGATGTGTCAGTCCATTCCAGAGGAACCTCTTTTCCCTTCACCGGCTCGTCTTTCACGCCGAGGATCGACTCACACCAAGGTGGCACGTGGCACAGCCCTGTGGGAAAGCCTCGTGGGAAAGCCTCGAGGGACAGCCTCGAGGGAAAGCCACAGATCCCTTGATCCACGTGACAGGAAGCGTGACACTACTGCTGCTGCTCGGGAGGAAAGCGCACGTGCATGCCCCCACTCGAGACGAGGCCTGACTCCCCTCGGGAGACTCAGAAGCACCCCAAGATCCATGGCAACACTGGAGAGGAATCCTCAGGTTCCGGCCCCGACTCCACACAAGGACTGAGGCCCCGGCATGGACGGGAGAGGAATCCCGAGAGGTCCCCTAGCAACTCGCATGGGGACTGGTCTTTCCTGAGGCCACCAGAGCGGGTCCCTGAGGTCCCCGTCGTAACTCGAGAAGACCTGCCGCAACTCGAGAAAATCCAGGAGGTTCTCCCCTCCAGGCGAGATGAGGCCCATTTCCGCTGAGGCGTCTCGAGGCTGATCACACCTCCCCTCTGGAACTTCGAAAGGGTCCTTCACACCCTTGGTACAAATCAAGAAGTTCCCCGACATACCCGTCTCCACTCGAGAGGAATCACGAGGGTCCCGCCCACATCCAGAGGAGCCCCGTTTCCGCCTCGTAGCTCGAGATGAGGGATCCTTTCCCTGCTTCGTCGGGAAAGAGTTCCCGGCGTTCCCGTCGCATCTCAAGAGGAGGCCCTCTCAACAGGAACGGCGAGAGGAACTCCAGGGTCGTGCCACCATTCCAAGAGTCCCCCAGATGTCTCAGTCCATTCCAGAGGAACCTCTTTTCCCTTCACCGGCTCGTCTTTCACGCCGAGGATCGACTCACACCAAGGTGGCACGTGGCACAGCCCTGTGGGAAAGCCTCGTGGGAAAGCGTCGAGGGACAGCCTCGAGGGAAAGCCACAGATCCCTTGATCCACGTGACAGGAAGCGTGACACTACTGCTGCAGCTCGGGAGGAAAGCGCACGTGCATGCCCCCACTCGAGACGAGGCCTGACTCCCCTGGGGAGACTCAGAAGCACCCCAAGATCCATGGCAACACTGGAGAGGAATCCGCAGGTTCCGGCCCCGACTCCACACAAGGACTGAGGCCCCGGCATGGACGGGAGAGGAATCCCGAGAGGTCCCCTAGCAACTCGCATGGGGACTGGCCTTTCCTGAGGCCACCAGAGCGGGTCCCTGAGGTCCCCGTCGTAACTCGAGAAGACCTGCCGCAACTCGAGAAAATCCAGGAGGTTCTCCCCTCCAGGCGAGATGAGGCCCATTTCCGCTGAGGCGTCTCGAGGCTGATCACACCTCCCCTCTGGAACTTCGAAAGGGTCCTTCACACCCTTGGTACAAATCAAGATGTTCCCCGACATACCCGACTCCACTCGAGAGGAATCACGAGGGTCCCGCCCACCTCCAGAGGAGCCCCGTTTCCGCCTCGTAGCTCGAGATGAGGGATCCTTTCCCTGCTTCGTCGGGAAAGAGTTCCCGGCGTTCCCGTCGCATCTCAAGAGGAGGCCCTCTCAACAGGAACGGCGAGAGGAACTCCAGGGTCGTGCCACCATTCCAAGAGTCCCCCAGATGTCTCAGTCCATTCCAGAGGAACCTCTTTTCCCTTCACCGGCTCGTCTTTCACGCCGAGGATCGACTCACACCAAGGTGGCACGTGGCACAGGCCTGTGGGAAAGCCTCGTGGGAAAGCGTCGAGGGACAGCCTCGAGGGAAAGCCACAGATCTCTTGATCCACGTGACAGGAAGCGTGACACTACTGCTGCAGCTCGGGAGGAAAGCGCACGTGCATGCCCCCACTCGAGACGAGGCCTGACTCCCCTGGGGAGACTCAGAAGCACCCCAAGATCCATGGCAACACTGGAGAGGAATCCTCAGGTTCCGGCCCCGACTCCACACAAGGACTGAGGCCCCGGCATGGACGGGAGAGGATTCCCGAGAGGTCCCCTAGCAACTCGCATGGGGACTGGCCTTTCCTGAGGCCACCAGAGCGGGTCCCTGAGGTCCCCGTCGTAACTCGAGAAGACCTGCCGCAACTCGAGAAAATCCAGGAGGTTCTCCCCTCCAGGCGAGATGAGGCCCATTTCCGCTGAGGCGTCACGAGGCTGATCACACCTCACCTCTGGAACTTCGAAAGGGTCCTTCACACCCTTGGTGCAAATCAAGAAGTTCCCCGACATACCCGACTCCACTCGAGAGGAATCACGAGGGTCCCGCCCACCTCCAGAGGAGCCCCGTTTCCGCCTCGTAGCTCGAGATGAGGGATCCTTTCCCTGCTTCGTCGGGAAAGAGTTCCCGGCGTTCCCGTCGCATCTCAAGAGGAGGCCCTCTCAACAGGAACGGCGAGAGGAACTCCAGGGTCGTGCCACCATTCCAAGAGTCCCCCAGATGTCTCAGTCCATTCCAGAGGAACCTCTTTTCCCTTCACCGGCTCGTCTTTCACGCCGAGGATCGACTCACACCAAGGTGGCACGTGGCACAGCCCTGTGGGAAAGCCTCGTGGGAAAGCCTCGAGGGACAGCCTCGAGGGAAAGCCACAGATCCCTTGATCCACGTGACAGGAAGCGTGACACTACTGCTGCAGCTCGGGAGGAAAGCGCACGTGCATGCCCCCACTCGAGACGAGGCCTGACTCCCCTGGGGAGACTCAGAAGCACCCCAAGATCCATGGCAACACTGGAGAGGAATCCTCAGGTTCCGGCCCCGACTCCACACAAGGACTGAGGCCCTGGCATGGACGGGAGAGGAATCCCGAGAGGTCCCCTAGCAACTCGCATGGGGACTGGCCTTTCCTGAGGCCACCAGAGCGGGTCCCTGAGGTCCCCGTCGTAACTCGAGAAGACCTGCCGCAACTCGAGAAAATCCAGGAGGTTCTCCCCTCCAGGCGAGATGAGGCCCATTTCCGCTGAGGCGTCTCGAGGCTGATCACACCTCCCCTCTGGAACTTCGAAAGGGTCCTTCACACCCTTGGTACAAATCAAGATGTTCCCCGACATACCCGACTCCACTCGAGAGGAATCACGAGGGTCCCGCCCACATCCAGAGGAGCCCCGTTTCCGCCTCGTAGCTCGAGATGAGGGATCCTTTCCCTGCTTCGTCGGGAAAGAGTTCCCGGCGTTCCCGTCGCATCTCAAGAGGAGGCCCTCTCAACAGGAACGGCGAGAGGAACTCCAGGGTCGTGCCACCATTCCAAGAGTCCCCCAGATGTCTCAGTCCATTCCAGAGGAACCTCTTTTCCCTTCACCGGCTCGTCTTTCACGCCGAGGATCGACTCACACCAAGGTGGCACGTGGCACAGCCCTGTGGGAAAGCCTCGTGGGAAAGCGTCGAGGGACAGCCTCGAGGGAAAGCCACAGATCCCTTGATCCACGTGACAGGAAGCGTGACACTACTGCTGCAGCTCGGGAGGAAAGCGCACGTGCATGCCCCCACTCGAGACGAGGCCTGACTCCCCTGGGGAGACTCAGAAGCACCCCAAGATCCATGGCAACACTGGAGAGGAATCCTCAGGTTCCGGCCCCGACTCCACACAAGGACTGAGGCCCCGGCATGGACGGGAGAGGAATCCCGAGAGGTCCCCTAGCAACTCGCATGGGGACTGGCCTTTCCTGAGGCCACCAGAGCGGGTCCCTGAGGTCCCCGTCGTAACTCGAGAAGACCTGCCGCAACTCGAGAAAATCCAGGAGGTTCTCCCCTCCAGGCGAGATGAGGCCCATTTCCGCTGAGGCGTCTCGAGGCTGATCACACCTCACCTCTGGAACTTCGAAAGGGTCCTTCACACCCTTGGTGCAAATCAAGAAGTTCCCCGACATACCCGTCTCCACTCGAGAGGAATCACGAGGGTCCCGCCCACATCCAGAGGAGCCCCGTTTCCGCCTCGTAGCTCGAGATGAGGGATCCTTTACCGGCTTCGTCGGGAAAGAGTTCCCGGCGTTCTCGTCGCATCTCAAGAGGAGGCCCTCTCAACAGGAACGGCGAGAGGAACTCCAGGGTCGTGCCACCATTCCAAGAGTCCCCCAGATGTCTCAGTCCATTCCAGAGGAACCTCTTTTCCCTTCACCGGCTCGTCTTTCACGCCGAGGATCGACTCACACCAAGGTGGCACGTGGCACAGCCCTGTGGGAAAGCCTCGTGGGAAAGCCTCGAGGGACAGCCTCGAGGGAAAGCCACAGATCCCTTGATCCACGTGACAGGAAGCGTGACACTACTGCTGCAGCTCGGGAGGAAAGCGCACGTGCATGCCCCCACTCGAGACGAGGCCTGACTCCCCTGGGGAGACTCAGAAGCACCCCAAGATCCATGGCAACACTGGAGAGGAATCCTCAGGTTCCGGCCCCGACTCCACACAAGGACTGAGGCCCCGGCATGGACGGGAGAGGAATCCCGAGAGGTCCCCTAGCAACTCGCATGGGGACTGGCCTTTCCTGAGGCCACCAGAGCGGGTCCCTGAGGTCCCCGTCGTAACTCGAGAAGACCTGCCGCAACTCGAGAAAATCCAGGAGGTTCTCCCCTCCAGGCGAGATGAGGCCCATTTCCGCTGAGGCGTCACGAGGCTGATCACACCTCCCCTCTGGAACTTCGAAAGGGTCCTTCACACCCTTGGTGCAAATCAAGAAGTTCCCCGACCTAGCCGTCTCCACTCGAGAGGAATCACGAGGGTCCCGCCCACCTCCAGAGGAGCCCCGTTTCCGCCTCGTAGCTCGAGATGAGGGATCCTTTCCCTGCTTCGTCGGGAAAGAGTTCCCGGCGTTCCCGTCGCATCTCAAGAGGAGGCCCTCTCAACAGGAACGGCGAGAGGATCTCCAGGGTCGTGCCACCATTCCAAGAGTCCCCCAGATGTGTCAGTCCATTCCAGAGGAACCTCTTTTCCCTTCACCGGCTCGTCTTTCACGCCGAGGATCGACTCACACCAAGGTGGCACGTGGCACAGCCCTGTGGGAAAGCCTCGTGGGAAAGCCTCGAGGGACAGCCTCGAGGGAAAGCCACAGATCCCTTGATCCACGTGACAGGAAGCGTGACACTACTGCTGCTGCTCGGGAGGAAAGCGCACGTGCATGCCCCCACTCGAGACGAGGCCTGACTCCCCTCGGGAGACTCAGAAGCACCCCAAGATCCATGGCAACACTGGAGAGGAATCCTCAGGTTCCGGCCCCGACTCCACACAAGGACTGAGGCCCCGGCATGGACGGGAGAGGAATCCCGAGAGGTCCCCTAGCAACTCGCATGGGGACTGGTCTTTCCTGAGGCCACCAGAGCGGGTCCCTGAGGTCCCCGTCGTAACTCGAGAAGACCTGCCGCAACTCGAGAAAATCCAGGAGGTTCTCCCCTCCAGGCGAGATGAGGCCCATTTCCGCTGAGGCGTCTCGAGGCTGATCACACCTCCCCTCTGGAACTTCGAAAGGGTCCTTCACACCCTTGGTACAAATCAAGAAGTTCCCCGACATACCCGTCTCCACTCGAGAGGAATCACGAGGGTCCCGCCCACATCCAGAGGAGCCCCGTTTCCGCCTCGTAGCTCGAGATGAGGGATCCTTTCCCTGCTTCGTCGGGAAAGAGTTCCCGGCGTTCCCGTCGCATCTCAAGAGGAGGCCCTCTCAACAGGAACGGCGAGAGGAACTCCAGGGTCGTGCCACCATTCCAAGAGTCCCCCAGATGTCTCAGTCCATTCCAGAGGAACCTCTTTTCCCTTCACCGGCTCGTCTTTCACGCCGAGGATCGACTCACACCAAGGTGGCACGTGGCACAGCCCTGTGGGAAAGCCTCGTGGGAAAGCGTCGAGGGACAGCCTCGAGGGAAAGCCACAGATCCCTTGATCCACGTGACAGGAAGCGTGACACTACTGCTGCAGCTCGGGAGGAAAGCGCACGTGCATGCCCCCACTCGAGATGAGGCCTGACTCCCCTGGGGAGACTCAGAAGCACCCCAAGATCCATGGCAACACTGGAGAGGAATCCTCAGGTTCCGGCCCCGACTCCACACAAGGACTGAGGCCCCGGCATGGACGGGAGAGGAATCCCGAGAGGTCCCCAAGCAACTCGCATGGGGACTGGCCTTTCCTGAGGCCACCAGAGCGGGTCCCTGAGGTCCCCGTCGTAACTCGAGAAGACCTGCCGCAACTCGAGAAAATCCAGGAGGTTCTCCCCTCCAGGCGAGATGAGGCCCATTTCCGCTGAGGCGTCACGAGGCTGATCACACCTCCCCTCTGGAACTTCGAAAGGGTCCTTCACACCCTTGGTGCAAATCAAGAAGTTCCCCGACCTAGCCGTCTCCACTCGAGAGGAATCACGAGGGTCCCTCCCACCTCCAGAGGAGCCCCGTTTCCGCCTCGTAGCTCGAGATGAGGGATCCTTTCCCTGCTTCGTCGGGAAAGAATTCCCGGCGTTCCCGTCGCATCTCAAGAGGAGGCCCTCTCAACAGGAACGGCGAGAGGATCTCCAGGGTCGTGCCACCATTCCAAGAGTCCCCCAGATGTGTCAGTCCATTCCAGAGGAACCTCTTTTCCCTTCACCGGCTCGTCTTTCACGCCGAGGATCGACTCACACCAAGGTGGCACGTGGCACAGCCCTGTGGGAAAGCCTCGTGGGAAAGCCTCGAGGGACAGCCTCGAGGGAAAGCCACAGATCCCTTGATCCACGTGACAGGAAGCGTGACACTACTGCTGCTGCTCGGGAGGAAAGCGCACGTGCATGCCCCCACTCGAGACGAGGCCTGACTCCCCTCGGGAGACTCAGAAGCACCCCAAGATCCATGGCAACACTGGAGAGGAATCCTCAGGTTCCGGCCCCGACTCCACACAAGGACTGAGGCCCCGGCATGGACGGGAGAGGAATCCCGAGAGGTCCCCTAGCAACTCGCATGGGGACTGGTCTTTCCTGAGGCCACCAGAGCGGGTCCCTGAGGTCCCCGTCGTAACTCGAGAAGACCTGCCGCAACTCGAGAAAATCCAGGAGGTTCTCCCCTCCAGGCGAGATGAGGCCCATTTCCGCTGAGGCGTCTCGAGGCTGATCACACCTCCCCTCTGGAACTTCGAAAGGGTCCTTCACACCCTTGGTACAAATCAAGAAGTTCCCCGACATACCCGTCTCCACTCGAGAGGAATCACGAGGGTCCCGCCCACATCCAGAGGAGCCCCGTTTCCGCCTCGTAGCTCGAGATGAGGGATCCTTTCCCTGCTTCGTCGGGAAAGAGTTCCCGGCGTTCCCGTCGCATCTCAAGAGGAGGCCCTCTCAACAGGAACGGCGAGAGGAACTCCAGGGTCGTGCCACCATTCCAAGAGTCCCCCAGATGTCTCAGTCCATTCCAGAGGAACCTCTTTTCCCTTCACCGGCTCGTCTTTCACGCCGAGGATCGACTCACACCAAGGTGGCACGTGGCACAGCCCTGTGGGAAAGCCTCGTGGGAAAGCGTCGAGGGACAGCCTCGAGGGAAAGCCACAGATCCCTTGATCCACGTGACAGGAAGCGTGACACTACTGCTGCAGCTCGGGAGGAAAGCGCACGTGCATGCCCCCACTCGAGACGAGGCCTGACTCCCCTGGGGAGACTCAGAAGCACCCCAAGATCCATGGCAACACTGGAGAGGAATCCGCAGGTTCCGGCCCCGACTCCACACAAGGACTGAGGCCCCGGCATGGACGGGAGAGGAATCCCGAGAGGTCCCCTAGCAACTCGCATGGGGACTGGCCTTTCCTGAGGCCACCAGAGCGGGTCCCTGAGGTCCCCGTCGTAACTCGAGAAGACCTGCCGCAACTCGAGAAAATCCAGGAGGTTCTCCCCTCCAGGCGAGATGAGGCCCATTTCCGCTGAGGCGTCTCGAGGCTGATCACACCTCCCCTCTGGAACTTCGAAAGGGTCCTTCACACCCTTGGTACAAATCAAGATGTTCCCCGACATACCCGACTCCACTCGAGAGGAATCACGAGGGTCCCGCCCACATCCAGAGGAGCCCCGTTTCCGCCTCGTAGCTCGAGATGAGGGATCCTTTCCCTGCTTCGTCGGGAAAGAGTTCCCGGCGTTCCCGTCGCATCTCAAGAGGAGGCCCTCTCAACAGGAACGGCGAGAGGAACTCCAGGGTCGTGCCACCATTCCAAGAGTCCCCCAGATGTCTCAGTCCATTCCAGAGGAACCTCTTTTCCCTTCACCGGCTCGTCTTTCACGCCGAGGATCGACTCACACCAAGGTGGCACGTGGCACAGGCCTGTGGGAAAGCCTCGTGGGAAAGCGTCGAGGGACAGCCTCGAGGGAAAGCCACAGATCCCTTGATCCACGTGACAGGAAGCGTGACACTACTGCTGCAGCTCGGGAGGAAAGCGCACGTGCATGCCCCCACTCGAGACGAGGCCTGACTCCCCTGGGGAGACTCAGAAGCACCCCAAGATCCATGGCAACACTGGAGAGGAATCCTCAGGTTCCGGCCCCGACTCCACACAAGGACTGAGGCCCCGGCATGGACGGGAGAGGATTCCCGAGAGGTCCCCTAGCAACTCGCATGGGGACTGGCCTTTCCTGAGGCCACCAGAGCGGGTCCCTGAGGTCCCCGTCGTAACTCGAGAAGACCTGCCGCAACTCGAGAAAATCCAGGAGGTTCTCCCCTCCAGGCGAGATGAGGCCCATTTCCGCTGAGGCGTCACGAGGCTGATCACACCTCACCTCTGGAACTTCGAAAGGGTCCTTCACACCCTTGGTGCAAATCAAGAAGTTCCCCGACATACCCGACTCCACTCGAGAGGAATCACGAGGGTCCCGCCCACCTCCAGAGGAGCCCCGTTTCCGCCTCGTAGCTCGAGATGAGGGATCCTTTCCCTGCTTCGTCGGGAAAGAGTTCCCGGCGTTCCCGTCGCATCTCAAGAGGAGGCCCTCTCAACAGGAACGGCGAGAGGAACTCCAGGGTCGTGCCACCATTCCAAGAGTCCCCCAGATGTCTCAGTCCATTCCAGAGGAACCTCTTTTCCCTTCACCGGCTCGTCTTTCACGCCGAGGATCGACTCACACCAAGGTGGCACGTGGCACAGCCCTGTGGGAAAGCCTCGTGGGAAAGCCTCGAGGGACAGCCTCGAGGGAAAGCCACAGATCCCTTGATCCACGTGACAGGAAGCGTGACACTACTGCTGCAGCTCGGGAGGAAAGCGCACGTGCATGCCCCCACTCGAGACGAGGCCTGACTCCCCTGGGGAGACTCAGAAGCACCCCAAGATCCATGGCAACACTGGAGAGGAATCCTCAGGTTCCGGCCCCGACTCCACACAAGGACTGAGGCCCCGGCATGGACGGGAGAGGAATCCCGAGAGGTCCCCTAGCAACTCGCATGGGGACTGGCCTTTCCTGAGGCCACCAGAGCGGGTCCCTGAGGTCCCCGTCGTAACTCGAGAAGACCTGCCGCAACTCGAGAAAATCCAGGAGGTTCTCCCCTCCAGGCGAAATGAGGCCCATTTCCGCTGAGGCGTCTCGAGGCTGATCACACCTCCCCTCTGGAACTTCGAAAGGGTCCTTCACACCCTTGGTGCAAATCAAGATGTTCCCCGACATACCCGACTCCACTCGAGAGGAATCACGAGGGTCCCGCCCACATCCAGAGGAGCCCCGTTTCCGCCTCGTAGCTCGAGATGAGGGATCCTTTCCCGGCTTCGTCGGGAAAGAGTTCCCGGCGTTCCCGTCGCATCTCAAGAGGAGGCCCTCTCAACAGGAACGGCGAGAGGAACTCCAGGGTCGTGCCACCATTCCAAGAGTCCCCCAGATGTGTCAGTCCATTCCAGAGGAACCTCTTTTCCCTTCACCGGCTTGTCTTTCACGCCGAGGATCGACTCACACCAAGGTGGCACGTGGCACAGGCCTGTGGGAAAGCCTCGTGGGAAAGCGTCGAGGGACAGCCTCGAGGGAAAGCCACAGATCCCTTGATCCACGTGACAGGAAGCGTGACACTACTGCTGCAGCTCGGGAGGAAAGCGCACGTGCATGCCCCCACTCGAGACGAGGCCTGACTCCCCTGGGGAGACTCAGAAGCACCCCAAGATCCATGGCAACACTGGAGAGGAATCCTCAGGTTCCGGCCCCGACTCCACACAAGGACTGAGGCCCCGGCATGGACGGGAGAGGATTCCCGAGAGGTCCCCTAGCAACTCGCATGGGGACTGGCCTTTCCTGAGGCCACCAGAGCGGGTCCCTGAGGTCCCCGTCGTAATTCGAGAAGACCTGCCGCAACTCGAGAAAATCCAGGAGGTTCTCCCCTCCAGGCGAGATGAGGCCCATTTCCGCTGAGGCGTCACGAGGCTGATCACACCTCCCCTCTGGAACTTCGAAAGGGTCCTTCACACCCTTGGTGCAAATCAAGAAGTTCCCCGACCTAGCCGTCTCCACTCGAGAGGAATCACGAGGGTCCCGCCCACCTCCAGAGGAGCCCCGTTTCCGCCTCGTAGCTCGAGATGAGGGATCCTTTCCCTGCTTCGTCGGGAAAGAGTTCCCGGCGTTCCCGTCGCATCTCAAGAGGAGGCCCTCTCAACAGGAACGGCGAGAGGAACTCCAGGGTCGTGCCACCATTCCAAGAGTCCCCCAGATGTGTCAGTCCATTCCAGAGGAACCTCTTTTCCCTTCACCGGCTCGTCTTTCACGCCGAGGATCGACTCACACCAAGGTGGCACGTGGCACAGCCCTGTGGGAAAGCCTCGTGGGAAAGCCTCGAGGGACAGCCTCGAGGGAAAGCCGCAGATCCCTTGATCCACGTGACAGGAAGCGTGACACTACTGCTGCAGCTCGGGAGGAAAGCGCACGTGCATGCCCCCACTCGAGACGAGGCCTGACTCCCCTGGGGAGACTCAGAAGCACCCCAAGATCCATGGCAACACTGGAGAGGAATCCTCAGGTTCCGGCCCCGACTCCACACAAGGACTGAGGCCCCGGCATGGACGGGAGAGGAATCCCGAGAGGTCCCCTAGCAACTCGCATGGGGACTGGCCTTTCCTGAGGCCACCAGAGCGGGTCCCTGAGGTCCCCGTCGTAACTCGAGAAGACCTGCCGCAACTCGAGAAAATCCAGGAGGTTCTCCCCTCCAGGCGAAATGAGGCCCATTTCCGCTGAGGCGTCTCGAGGCTGATCACACCTCCCCTCTGGAACTTCGAAAGGGTCCTTCACACCCTTGGTGCAAATCAAGATGTTCCCCGACATACCCGACTCCACTCGAGAGGAATCACGAGGGTCCCGCCCACATCCAGAGGAGCCCCGTTTCCGCCTCGTAGCTCGAGATGAGGGATCCTTTCCCGGCTTCGTCGGGAAAGAGTTCCCGGCGTTCCCGTCGCATCTCAAGAGGAGGCCCTCTCAACAGGAACGGCGAGAGGAACTCCAGGGTCGTGCCACCATTCCAAGAGTCCCCCAGATGTCTCAGTCCATTCCAGAGGAACCTCTTTTCCCTTCACCGGCTCGTCTTTCACGCCGAGGATCGACTCACACCAAGGTGGCACGTGGCACAGCCCTGTGGGAAAGCCTCGTGGGAAAGCGTCGAGGGACAGCCTCGAGGGAAAGCCACAGATCCCTTGATCCACGTGACAGGAAGCGTGACACTACTGCTGCAGCTCGGGAGGAAAGCGCACGTGCATGCCCCCACTCGAGACGAGGCCTGACTCCCCTGGGGAGACTCAGAAGCACCCCAAGATCCATGGCAACACTGGAGAGGAATCCTCAGGTTCCGGCCCCGACTCCACACAAGGACTGAGGCCCCGGCATGGACGGGAGAGGAATCCCGAGAGGTCCCCTAGCAACTCGCATGGGGACTGGCCTTTCCTGAGGCCACCAGAGTGGGTCCCTGAGGTGCCCGTCGTAACTCGAGAAGACCTGCCGCAAATCGAGAAAATCCAGGAGGTTCTCCCCTCCCGGCGAGATGAGGCCCATTTCCGCTGAGGCGTCACGAGTCTGATCACACCTCCCCTCTGGAGCTTCGAAAGGGTCCTTCACACCCTTGGTGCAAATCCAGAAGTTCCCCGACATACCCGACTTCACTCGAGAGGAATCACGAGGGTCCCGCCCACATCCAGAGGAGCCCCGTTTCCGCCTCGTAGCGCGAGATGAGGGATCCTTTCCCTGCTTCGTCGGGAAAGATTTCCCGGCGTTCCCGTCGCATCTCAAGAGGAGGCCCTCTCAACAGGAACGGCGAGAGGAACTCCAGGGTCGTGCCACCATTCCAAGAGTCCCCCAGATGTGTCAGTCCATTCCAGAGGAACCTCTTTTCCCTTCACCGGCTCGTCTTTCACGCCGAGGATCGACTCACACCAAGGTGGCACGTGGGAAAGCCTCGTGGGAAAGCCTCGAGGGACAGCCTCGAGGGAAGGCCACAGATCCCTTGATCCACGTGACAGGAAGCGTGACACTACTGCTGCAGCTCGGGAGGAAAGCGCACGTGCATGCCCCCACTCGAGACGAGGCCTGACTCCCCTGGGGAGACTAAGACGCACCCCAAGATACATGGCAACACTGGAGAGGAATCCTCAGGTTCCGGCCCCGACTCCACACAAGGACTGAGGCCCCGGCATGGACGGGAGAGGAATCCCGAGAGGTCCCCTAGCAACTCGCATGGGGACTGGCCTTTCCTGAGGCCACCAGAGCGGGTCCCTGAGGTCCCCGTCGTAACTCGAGAAGGCCTGCCACAACTCGAGAAAATCCAGGAGGTTCTCCCCTCCAGGCGAGATGAGGCCCATTTCCGCTGAGGCGTCTCGAGGCTGATCACACCTCACCTCTGGAACTTCGAAAGGGTCCTTCACACCCTTGGTGCAAATCAAGAAGTTCCCCGACCTAGCCGTCTCCACTCGAGAGGAATCACGAGGGTCCCGCCCACATCCAGAGGAGCCCCGTTTCCGCCTCGTAGCTCGAGATGAGGTATCCTTTCCCTGCTTCGTCGGGAAAGAGTTCCCGGCGTTCCCGTCGCATCTCAAGAGGAGGCCCTCTCAACAGGAACGGCGAGAGGAACTCCAGGGTCGTGCCACCATTCCAAGAGTCCCCCAGATGTCTCAGTCCATTCCAGAGGAACCTCTTTTCCCTTCACCGGCTCGTCTTTCACGCCGAGGATCGACTCACACCAAGGTGGCACGTGGCACAGCCCTGTGGGAAAGCCTCGTGGGAAAGCCTCGAGGGACAGCCTCGAGGGAAAGCCACAGATCCCTTGATCCACGTGACAGGAAGCGTGACACTACTGCTGCAGCTCGGGAGGAAAGCGCACGTGCATGCCCCCACTCGAGACGAGGCCTGACTCCCTTGGGGAGACTCAGAAGCACCCCAAGATCCATGGCAACACTGGAGAGGAATCCTCAGGTTCCGGCCCCGACTCCACACAAGGACTGAGGCCCCGGCATGGACGGGAGAGGAATCCCGAGAGGTCCCCTAGCAACTCGCATGGGGACTGGCCTTTTCTGAGGCCACCAGAGTGGGTCCCTGAGGTGCCCGTCGTAACTCGAGAAGACCTGCCGCAACTCGAGAAAATCCAGGAGGTTCTCCTCTCCCGGCGAGATGAGGCCCATTTCCGCTGAGGCGTCACGAGTCTGATCACACCTCCCCTCTGGAGCTTCGAAAGGGTCCTTCACACCCTTGGTGCAAATCCAGAAGTTCCCCGACATACCCGACTTCACTCGAGAGGAATCACGAGGGTCCCGCCCACATCCAGAGGAGCCCCGTTTCCGCCTCGTAGCGCGAGATGAGGGATCCTTTCCCTGCTTCGTCGGGAAAGAGTTCCCGGCGTTCCCGTCGCATCTCAAGAGGAGGCCCTCTCAACAGGAACGGCGAGAGGAACTCCAGGGTCGTGCCACCATTCCAAGATTCCCCCAGATGTGTCAGTCCATTCCAGAGGAACCTCTTTTCCCTTCACCGGCTCGTCTTTCACGCCGAGGATCGACTCACACCATGGTGGCACGTGGGAAAGCCTCGTGGGAAAGCCTCGAGGGACAGCCTCGAGGGAAGGCCACAGATCCCTTGATCCACGTGACAGGAAGCGTGACACTACTGCTACAGCTCGGGAGGAAAGCGCACGTGCATGCCCCCACTCGAGACGAGGCCTGACTCCCCTGGGGAGACTAAGACGCACCCCAAGATCCATGGCAACACTGGAGAGGAATCCTCAGGTTCCGGCCCCGACTCCACACAAGGACTGAGGCCCCGGCATGGACGGGAGAGGAATCCCGAGAGGTCCCCTAGCAACTCGCATGGGGACTGGCCTTTCCTGAGGCCACCAGAGCGGGTCCCTGAGGTGCCCGTCGTAACTCGAGAAGACCTGCCGCAACTCGAGAAAATCCAGGAGGTTCTCCCCTCCAGGCGAGATGAGGCCCATTTCCGCTGAGGCGTCTCGAGGCTGATCACACCTCCCCTCTGGAACTTCGAAAGGGTCCTTCACACCCTTGGTGCAAATCAAGAAGTTCCCCGACCGCCGTCTCCACTCGAGAGGAATCACGAGGGTCCCGCCCACCTCCAGAGGAGCCCCGTTTCCGCCTCGTAGCTCGAGATGAGGGATCCTTTCCCTGCTTCGTCGGGAAAGAGTCCCCGGCGTTCCCGTCGCATCTCAAGAGGAGGCCCTCTCAACAGGAACGGCGAGAGGAACTCCAGGGTCGTGCCACCATTCCAAGAGTCCCCCAGATGTCTCAGTCCATTCCAGAGGAACCTCTTTTCCCTTCACCGGCTCGTCTTTCACGCCGAGGATCGACTCACACCAAGGTGGCACGTGACACAGCCCTGTGGGAAAGCCTCGTGGGAAAGCCTCGAGGGACAGCCTCGAGGGAAAGCCACAGATCCCTTGATCCACGTGACAGGAAGCGTGACACTACTGCTGCAGCGCGGGAGGAAAGCGCACGTGCATGCCCCCACTCGAGACGAGGCCTGACTCCCCTGGGGAGACTCAGAAGCACCCCAAGATCCATGGCAACACTGGAGAGGAATCCTCAGGTTCCGGCCCCGACTCCACACAAGGACTGAGGCCCCGGCATGGACGGGAGAGGAATCCCGAGAGGTCCCCTAGCAACTCGCATGGGCCTGGCCTTTTCTGAGGCCACCAGAGTGGGTCCCTGAGGTGCCCGTCGTAACTCGAGAAGACCTGCCGCAACTCGAGAAAATCCAGGAGGTTCTCCCCTCCAGGCGAGATGAGGCCCATTTCCGCTGAGGCGTCACGAGTCTGATCACACCTCCCCTCTGGAGCTTCGAAAGGGTCCTTCACACCCTTGGTGCAAATCAAGAAGTTCCCCGACATACCCGACTCCACTCGAGAGGAATCACGAGGGTCCCGCCCACATCCAGAGGAGCCCCGTTTCCGCCTCGTAGCTCGAGATGAGGGATCCTTTCCCGGCTTCGTCGGGAAAGAGTTCCCGGCGTTCCCGTCGCATCTCAAGAGGAGGCCCTCTCAACAGGAACGGCGAGAGGAACTCCAGGGTCGTGCCACCATTCCAAGAGTCCCCCAGATGTCTCAGTCCATTCCAGAGGAACCTCTTTTCCCTTCACCGGCTCGTCTTTCACGCCGAGGATCGACTCGCACCAAGGTGGCACGTGGCACAGCCCTGTGGGAAAGCCTCGTGGGAAAGCGTCGAGGGACAGCCTCGAGGGAAAGCCACAGATCCCTTGATCCACGTGACAGGAAGCGTGACACTACTGCTGCAGCTCGGGAGGAAAGCGCACGTGCATGCCCCCACTCGAGACGAAGCCTGACTCCCCTGGGGAGACTCAGAAGCACCCCAAGATCCATGGCAACACTGGAGAGGAATCCTCAGGTTCCGGCCCCGACTCCACACAAGGACTGAGGCCCCGGCATGGACGGGAGAGGAATCCCGAGAGGTTCCCTAACAACTCGCATGGGGACTGGCCTTTCCTGAGGCCACCAGAGCGGGTCCCTGAGGTCCCCGTCGTAACTCGAGAAGACCTGCCGCAACTCGAGAAAATCCAGGAGGTTCTCCCCTCCAGGCGAGATGAGGCCCATTTCCGCTGAGGCGTCTCGAGGCTGATCACACCTCCCCTCTGGAACTTCGAAAGGGTCCTTCACACCCTTGGTGCAAATCAAGATGTTCCCCGACATACCCGACTCCACTCGAGAGGAATCACGAGGGTCCCGCCCGCATCCAGAGGAGCCCCGTTTCCGCCTCGTAGCTCGAGATGAGGGATCCTTTCCCTGCTTCGTCGGGAAAGAGTTCCCGGCGTTCCCGTCGCATCTCAAGTGGAGGCCCTCTCAACAGGAATGGCGAGAGGAACTCCAGGGTCGTGCCACCATTCCAAGAGTCCCCCAGATGTCTCAGTCCATTCCAGAGGAACCTCTTTTCCCTTCACCGGCTCGTCTTTCACGCCGAGGATCGACTCACACCAAGGTGGCACGTGGCACAGCCCTGTGGGAAAGCCTCGTGGGAAAGCGTCGAGGGACAGCCTCGAGGGAAAGCCACAGATCCCTTGATCCACGTGACAGGAAGCGTGACACTACTGCTGCAGCTCGGGAGGAAAGCGCACGTGCATGCCCCCACTCGAGACGAGGCCTGACTCCCCTGGGGAGACTCAGAAGCACCCCAAGATCCATGGCAACACTGGAGAGGAATCCTCAGGTTCCGGCCCCGACTCCACACAAGGACTGAGGCCCCGGCATGGACGGGAGAGGAATCCCGAGAGGTCCCCTAGCAACTCGCATGGGGACTGGCCTTTCCTGAGGCCACCAGAGCGGGTCCCTGAGGTCCCCGTCGTAACTCGAGAAGACCTGCCGCAACTCGAGAAAATCCAGGAGGTTCTCCCCTCCAGGCGAGATGAGGCCCATTTCCGCTGAGGCGTCACGAGGCTGATCACACCTCCCCTCTGGAACTTCGAAAGGGTCCTTCACACCCTTGGTGCAAATCAAGAAGTTCCCCGACCTAGCCGTCTCCACTCGAGAGGAATCACGAGGGTCCCGCCCACCTCCAGAGGAGCCTCGTTTCCGCCTCGTAGCTCGAGATGAGGGATCCTTTCCCTGCTTCGTCGGGAAAGAGTTCCCGGCGTTCCCGTCGCATCTCAAGAGGAGGCCCTCTCAACAGGAACGGCGAGAGGATCTCCAGGGTCGTGCCACCATTCCAAGAGTCCCCCAGATGTGTCAGTCCATTCCAGAGGAACCTCTTTTCCCTTCACCGGCTCGTCTTTCACGCCGAGGATCGACTCACACCAAGGTGGCACGTGGCACAGCCCTGTGGGAAAGCCTCGTGGGAAAGCCTCGAGGGACAGCCTCGAGGGAAAGCCACAGATCCCTTGATCCACGTGACAGGAAGCGTGACACTACTGCTGCTGCTCGGGAGGAAAGCGCACGTGCATGCCCCCACTCGAGACGAGGCCTGACTCCCCTGGGGAGACTCAGAAGCACCCCAAGATCCATGGCAACACTGGAGAGGAATCCTCAGGTTCCGGCCCCGACTCCACAGAAGGACTGAGGCCCCGGCATGGACGGGAGAGGAATCCTGAGAGGTCCCCTAGCAACTCGCATGGGGACTGGTCTTTCCTGAGGCCACCAGAGCGGGTCCCTGAGGTCCCCGTCGTAACGCGAGAAGACCTGCCGCAACTCGAGAAAATCCAGGAGGTTCTCCCCTCCAGGCGAGATGAGGCCCATTTCCGCTGAGGCGTCTCGAGGCTGATCACACCTCCCCTCTGGAACTTCGAAAGGGTCCTTCACACCCTTGGTGCAAATCAAGAAGTTCCCCGACATACCCGTCTCCACTCGAGAGGAATCACGAGGGTCCCGCCCACCTCCAGAGGAGCCCCGTTTCCGCCTCGTAGCTCGAGATGAGGGATCCTTTCCCGGCTTCGTCGGGAAAGAGTTCCCGGCGTTCCCGTCGCATCTCAAGAGGAGGCCCTCTCAACAGGAACGGCGAGAGGAACTCCAGGGTCGTGCCACCATTCCAAGAGTCCCCCAGATGTCTCAGTCCATTCCAGAGGAACCTCTTTTCCCTTCACCGGCTCGTCTTTCACGCCGAGGATCGACTCGCACCAAGGTGGCACGTGGCACAGCCCTGTGGGAAAGCCTCGTGGGAAAGCGTCGAGGGACAGCCTCGAGGGAAAGCCACAGATCCCTTGATCCACGTGACAGGAAGCGTGACACTACTGCTGCAGCTCGGGAGGAAAGCGCACGTGCATGCCCCCACTCGAGACGAAGCCTGACTCCCCTGGGGAGACTCAGAAGCACCCCAAGATCCATGGCAACACTGGAGAGGAATCCTCAGGTTCCGGCCCCGACTCCACACAAGGACTGAGGCCCCGGCATGGACGGGAGAGGAATCCCGAGAGGTTCCCTAGCAACTCGCATGGGGACTGGCCTTTCCTGAGGCCACCAGAGCGGGTCCCTGAGGTCCCCGTCGTAACTCGAGAAGACCTGCCGCAACTCGAGAAAATCCAGGAGGTTCTCCCCTCCAGGCGAGATGAGGCCCATTTCCGCTGAGGCGTCTCGAGGCTGATCACACCTCCCCTCTGGAACTTCGAAAGGGTCCTTCACACCCTTGGTGCAAATCAAGATGTTCCCCGACATACCCGACTCCACTCGAGAGGAATCACGAGGGTCCCGCCCGCATCCAGAGGAGCCCCGTTTCCGCCTCGTAGCTCGAGATGAGGGATCCTTTCCCTGCTTCGTCGGGAAAGAGTTCCCGGCGTTCCCGTCGCATCTCAAGTGGAGGCCCTCTCAACAGGAATGGCGAGAGGAACTCCAGGGTCGTGCCACCATTCCAAGAGTCCCCCAGATGTCTCAGTCCATTCCAGAGGAACCTCTTTTCCCTTCACCGGCTCGTCTTTCACGCCGAGGATCGACTCACACCAAGGTGGCACGTGGCACAGCCCTGTGGGAAAGCCTCGTGGGAAAGCGTCGAGGGACAGCCTCGAGGGAAAGCCACAGATCCCTTGATCCACGTGACAGGAAGCGTGACACTACTGCTGCAGCTCGGGAGGAAAGCGCACGTGCATGCCCCCACTCGAGACGAGGCCTGACTCCCCTGGGGAGACTCAGAAGCACCCCAAGATCCATGGCAACACTGGAGAGGAATCCTCAGGTTCCGGCCCCGACTCCACACAAGGACTGAGGCCCCGGCATGGACGGGAGAGGAATCCCGAGAGGTCCCCTAGCAACTCGCATGGGGACTGGCCTTTCCTGAGGCCACCAGAGCGGGTCCCTGAGGTCCCCGTCGTAACTCGAGAAGACCTGCCGCAACTCGAGAAAATCCAGGAGGTTCTCCCCTCCAGGCGAGATGAGGCCCATTTCCGCTGAGGCGTCACGAGGCTGATCACACCTCCCCTCTGGAACTTCGAAAGGGTCCTTCACACCCTTGGTGCAAATCAAGAAGTTCCCCGACCTAGCCGTCTCCACTCGAGAGGAATCACGAGGGTCCCGCCCACCTCCAGAGGAGCCTCGTTTCCGCCTCGTAGCTCGAGATGAGGGATCCTTTCCCTGCTTCGTCGGGAAAGAGTTCCCGGCGTTCCCGTCGCATCTCAAGAGGAGGCCCTCTCAACAGGAACGGCGAGAGGATCTCCAGGGTCGTGCCACCATTCCAAGAGTCCCCCAGATGTGTCAGTCCATTCCAGAGGAACCTCTTTTCCCTTCACCGGCTCGTCTTTCACGCCGAGGATCGACTCACACCAAGGTGGCACGTGGCACAGCCCTGTGGGAAAGCCTCGTGGGAAAGCCTCGAGGGACAGCCTCGAGGGAAAGCCACAGATCCCTTGATCCACGTGACAGGAAGCGTGACACTACTGCTGCTGCTCGGGAGGAAAGCGCACGTGCATGCCCCCACTCGAGACGAGGCCTGACTCCCCTGGGGAGACTCAGAAGCACCCCAAGATCCATGGCAACACTGGAGAGGAATCCTCAGGTTCCGGCCCCGACTCCACAGAAGGACTGAGGCCCCGGCATGGACGGGAGAGGAATCCTGAGAGGTCCCCTAGCAACTCGCATGGGGACTGGTCTTTCCTGAGGCCACCAGAGCGGGTCCCTGAGGTCCCCGTCGTAACGCGAGAAGACCTGCCGCAACTCGAGAAAATCCAGGAGGTTCTCCCCTCCAGGCGAGATGAGGCCCATTTCCGCTGAGGCGTCTCGAGGCTGATCACACCTCCCCTCTGGAACTTCGAAAGGGTCCTTCACACCCTTGGTGCAAATCAAGAAGTTCCCCGACATACCCGTCTCCACTCGAGAGGAATCACGAGGGTCCCGCCCACCTCCAGAGGAGCCCCGTTTCCGCCTCGTAGCTCGAGATGAGGGATCCTTTCCCTGCTTCGTCGGGAAAGAGTTCCCGGCGTTCCCGTCGCATCTCAAGAGGAGGCCCTCTCAACAGGAACGGCGAGAGGAACTCCAGGGTCGTGCCACCATTCCAAGAGTCCCCCAGATGTTTCAGTCCATTCCAGAGGAACCTCTTTTCCCTTCACCGGCTCGTCTTTCACGCCGAGGATCGACTCACACCAAGGTGGCACGTGGCACCGCCCTGTGGGAAAGCCTCGTGGGAAAGCCTCGAGGGACAGCCTCGAGGGAAAGCCACAGATCCCTTGATCCACGTGACAGGAAGCGTGACACTACTGCTGCAGCTCGGGAGGAAAGCGCACGTGCATGCCCCCACTCGAGACGAGGCCTGACTCCCCTGGGGAGACTCAGAAGCACCCCAAGATCCATGGCAACACTGGAGAGGAATCCTCAGGTTCCGGCCCCGACTCCACACAAGGACTGAGGCCCCGGCATGGACGGGAGAGGAATCCTGAGAGGTCCCCTAGCAACTCGCATGGGGACTGGTCTTTCCTGAGGCCACCAGAGCGGGTCCCTGAGGTCCCCGTCGTAACGCGAGAAGACCTGCCGCAACTCGAGAAAATCCAGGAGGTTCTCCCCTCCAGGCGAGATGAGGCCCATTTCCGCTGAGGCGTCTCGAGGCTGATCACACCTCCCCTCTGGAACTTCGAAAGGGTCCTTCACACCCTTGGTGCAAATCAAGAAGTTCCCCGACATACCCGTCTCCACTCGAGAGGAATCACGAGGGTCCCGCCCACATCCAGAGGAGCCCCGTTTCCGCCTCGTAGCTCGAGATGAGGGATCCTTTCCCTGCTTCGTCGGGAAAGAGTTCCCGGCGTTCCCGTCGCATCTCAAGAGGAGGCCCTCTCAACAGGAACGGCGAGAGGAACTCCAGGGTCGTGCCACCATTCCAAGAGTCCCCCAGATGTCTCAGTCCATTCCAGAGGAACCTCTTTTCCCTTCACCGGCTCGTCTTTCACGCCGAGGATCGACTCACACCAAGGTGGCACGTGGCACAGCCCTGTGGGAAAGCCTCGTGGGAAAGCGTCGAGGGACAGCCTCGAGGGAAAGCCACAGATCCCTTGATCCACGTGACAGGAAGCGTGACACTACTGCTGCAGCTCGGGAGGAAAGCGCACGTGCATGCCCCCACTCGAGACGAGGCCTGACTCCCCTGGGGAGACTCAGAAGCACCCCAAGATCCATGGCAACACTGGAGAGGAATCCTCAGGTTCCGGCCCCGACTCCACACAAGGACTGAGGCCCCGGCATGGACGGGAGAGGAATCCCGAGAGTTCCCCTAGCAACTCGCATGGGGACTGGCCTTTTCTGAGGCCACCAGAGCGGGTCCCTGAGGTCCCCGTCGTAACTCGAGAAGACCTGCCGCAACTCGAGAAAATCCAGGAGGTTCTCCCCTCCAGGCGAGATGAGGCCCATTTCCGCTGAGGCGTCTCGAGGCTGATCACACCTCCCCTCTGGAACTTCGAAAGGGTCCTTCACACCCTTGGTGCAAATCAAGAAGTTCCCCGACATACCTGTCTCCACTCGAGAGGACTCACGAGGGTCCCTCCCACATCCAGAGGAGCCCCGTTTCCGCCTCGTAGCTCGAGATGAGGGATCCTTTCCCTGCTTCGTCGGGAAAGAGTTTCCGGCATTCCTGTCGCATCTCAAGAGGAGGCCCTCTCAACAGGAACGGCGAGAGGAACTCCAGGGTCGTGCCACCATTCCAAGAGTCCCCCAGATGTCTCAGTCCATTCCAGAGGAACCTCTTTTCCCTTCACCGGCTCGTCTTTCACGCCGAGGATCGACTCGCACCAAGGTGGCACGTGGCACAGCCCTGTTGGAAAGCCTCGTGGGAAAGCGTCGAGGGACAGCCTCGAGGGAAAGCCACAGATCCCTTGATCCACGTGACAGGAAGCGTGACACTACTGCTGCAGCTCGGGAGGAAAGCGCACGTGCATGCCCCCACTCTAGACGAGGCCTGACTCCCCTGGGGAGACTCAGAAGCACCCCAAGATCCATGGCAACACTGGAGAGGAATCCTCAGGTTCCGGCCCCGACTCCACACAAGGACTGAGGCCCCGGCATGGACGGGAGAGGAATCCCGAGAGGTCCCCTAGCAACTCGCATGGGGACTGGCCTTTCCTGAGGCCACCAGAGCGGGTCCCTGAGGTCCCCGTCGTAACTCGAGAAGACCTGCCGCAACTCGAGAAAATCCAGGAGGTTCTCCCCTCCAGGCGAGATGAGGCCCATTTCCGCTGAGGCGTCTCGAGGCTGATCACACCTCCCCTCTGGAACTTCGAAAGGGTCCTTCACACCCTTGGTGCAAATCAAGAAGTTCCCCGACCTAGCCGTCTCCACTCGAGAGGAATCACGAGGGTCCCGCCCACCTCCAGAGGAGCCCCGTTTCCGCCTCGTAGCTCGAGATGAGGGATCCTTTCCCTGCTTCGTCGGGAAAGAGTTCCCGGCGTTCCCGTCGCATCTCAAGAGGAGGCCCTCTCAACAGGAACGGCGAGAGGAACTCCAGGGTCGTGCCACCATTCCAAGAGTCCCCCAGATGTCTCAGTCCATTCCAGAGGAACCTCTTTTCCCTTCACCGGCTCGTCTTTCAAGCCGAGGATCGACTCACACCAAGGTGGCACGTGGCACCTCCCTGTGGGAAAGCCTCGTGGGAAAGCGTCGAGGGACAGCCTCGAGGGAAAGCCACAGATCCCTTGATCCACGTGACAGGAAGCGTGACACTACTGCTGCAGCTCGGGAGGAAAGCGCACGTGCATGCCCCCACTCGAGACGAGGCCTGACTCCCCTGGGGAGACTCAGAAGCACCCCAAGATCCATGGCAACACTGGAGAGGAATCCTCAGGTTCCGGCCCCGACTCCACACAAGGACTGAGGCCCCGGCATGGACGGGAGAGGAATCCCGTGAGGTCCCCTAGCAACTCGCATGGGGAATGGTCTTTCCTGAGGCCACCAGAGCGGGTCCCTGAGGTCCCCGTCGTAACACGAGAAGACCTGCCCCAACTCGAGAAAATCCAGGAGGTTCTCCCCTCCAGGCGAGATGAGGCCCATTTCCACTGAGGCGTCTCGAGGCTGATCACACCTCCCCTCTGGAACTTCGAAAGGGTCCTTCACACCCTTGGTGCAAATCAAGAAGTTCCCCGACCTAGCCGTCTCCACTCGAGAGGAATCACGGGGGTCCCGCCCACCTCCAGAGGAGCCCCGTTTCTGCCTCGTAGCTCGAGATGAGGGATCCTTTCCCTGCTTCGTCGGGAAAGAGTTCCCGGCGTTCCCGTCGCATCTCAAGAGGAGGCCCTCTCAACAGGAACGGCGAGAGGAACTCCAGGGTCTTGCCTGCATTCCAAGAGTCCCCCAGATGTCTCAGTCCATTCCAGAGGAACCTCTTTTCCCTTCACCGGCTCGTCTTTCACGCCGAGGATCGACTCACACCAAGGTGGCACGTGGCACAGCCCTGTGGAAAAGCCTCGTGGGAAAGCCTCGAGGGACAGCCTCGAGGGAAAGCCACAGATCCCTTGATCCACGTGACAGGAAGCGTGACACTACTGCTGCAGCTCGGGAGGAAAGCGCACGTGCATGCCCCCACTCGAGACGAGGCCTGACTCCCCTGGGGAGACTCAGAAGCACCCCAAGATCCATGGCAACACTGGAGAGAAATCCTCAGGTTCCGGCCCCGACTCCACACAAGGACTGAGGCCCCGGCATGGACGGGAGAGGAATCCTGAGAGGTCCCCTAGCAACTCGCATGGGGACTGGTCTTTCCTGAGGCCACCAGAGCGGGTCCCTGAGGTCCCCGTCGTAACTCGAGAAGACCTGCCGCAACTCGAGAAAATCCAGGAGGTTCTCCCCTCCAGGTGAGATGAGGCCCATTTCCGCTGAGGCGTCTCGAGGCTGATCACACCTCCCCTCTGGAACTTCGAAAGGGTCCTTCACACCCTTGGTGCAAATCAAGAAGTTCCCCCACATACCCGTCTCCACTCGAGAGGAATCACGAGGGTCCCGCCCACATCCAGAGGAGCCCCGTTTCCGCCTCGTAGCTCGAGATGAGGGATCCTTTCCCTGCTTCGTCGGGAAAGAGTTCCCGGCGTTCCCGTCGCATCTCAAGAGGAGGCCCTCTCAACAGGAATGGCGAGAGGAACTCCAGGGTCGTGCCACCATTCCAAGAGTCCCCCAGATGTCTCAGTCCATTCCAGAGGAACCTCTTTTCCCTTCACCGGCTCGTCTTTCACGCCGAGGATCGACTCACACCAAGGTGGCACGTGGCACAGCCCTGTGGGAAAGCCTCGTGGGAAAGCGTCGAGGGACAGCCTCGAGGGAAAGCCACAGATCCCTTGATCCACGTGACAGGAAGCGTGACACTACTGCTGCAGCTCGGGAGGAAAGCGCACGTGCATGCCCCCACTCGAGACGAGGCCTGACTCCCCTGGGGAGACTCAGAAGCACCCCAAGATCCATGGCAACACTGGAGAGGAATCCTCAGGTTCCGGCCCCGACTCCACACAAGGACTGAGGCCCCGGCATGGACGGGAGAGGAATCCCGAGAGGTCCCCTAGCAACTCGCATGGGGACTGGTCTTTCCTGAGGCCACCAGAGCGGGTCCCTGAGGTCCCCGTCGTAACTCGAGAAGACCTGCCGCAACTCGAGAAAATCCAGGAGGTTCTCCCCTCCAGGCGAGATGAGGCCCATTTCCGCTGAGGCGTCACGAGGCTGATCACACCTCCCCTCTGGAACTTCGAAAGGGTCCTTCACACCCTTGGTGCAAATCAAGAAGTTCCCCGACCTAGCCGTCTCCACTCGAGAGGAATCACGGGGGTCCCGCCCACCTCCAGAGGAGCCCCGTTTCCGCCTCGTAGCTCGAGATGAGGGATCCTTTCCCTGCTTCGTCGGGAAAGAGTTCCCGGCGTTCCCGTCGCATCTCAAGAGGAGGCCCTCTCAACAGGAACGGCGAGAGGAACTCCAGGGTCGTGCCACCATTCCAAGAGTCCCCCAGATGTCTCAGTCCATTCCAGAGGAACCTCTTTTCCCTTCACCGGCTCGTCTTTCACGCCGAGGATCGACTCACACCAAGGTGGCACGTGGCACAGCCCTGTGGGAAAGCCTCGTGGGAAAGCCTCGAGGGACAGCCTCGAGGGAAAGCCACAGATCCCTTGATCCACGTGACAGGAAGCGTGACACTACTGCTGCAGCTCGGGAGGAAAGCGCACGTGCATGCCCCCACTCGAGACGAGGCCTGACTCCCCTGGGGAGACTCAGAAGCACCCCAAGATCCATGGCAACACTGGAGAGGAATCCTCAGGTTCCGGCCCCGACTCCACACAAGGACTGAGGCCCCGGCATGGACGGGAGAGGAATCCTGAGAGGTCCCCTAGCAACTCGCATGGGGACTGGTCTTTCCTGAGGCCACCAGAGCGGGTCCCTGAGGTCCCCGTCGTAACGCGAGAAGACCTGCCGCAACTCGAGAAAATCCAGGAGGTTCTCCCCTCCAGGCGAGATGAGGCCCATTTCCGCTGAGGCGTCTCGAGGCTGATCACACCTCCCCTCTGGAACTTCGAAAGGGTCCTTCACACCCTTGGTGCAAATCAAGAAGTTCCCCGACATACCCGATTTCACTCGAGAGGAATCACGAGGGTCCCGCCCACATCCAGAGGAGCCCGGTTTCCGCCTCGTAGCTCGAGATGAGGGATCCTTTCCCGGCTTCGTCGGGAAAGAGTTCCCGGCGTTCCCGTCGCATCTCAACAGGAGGCCCTCTCAACAGGAACGGCGAGAGGAACTCCAGGGTCGTGCCACCATTCCAAGAGTCCCCCAGATGTCTCAGTCCATTCCAGAGGAACCTCTTTTCCCTTCACCGGCTCGTCTTTCACGCCGAGGATCGACTCACACCAAGGTGGCACGTGGCACAGCCCTGTGGGAAAGCCTCGTGGGAAAGCCTCGAGGGACAGCCTCGAGGGAAAGCCACAGATCCCTTGATCCACGTGACAGGAAGCGTGACACTACTGCTGCAGCTCGGGAGGAAAGCGCACGTGCATGCCCCCACTCGAGACGAGGCCTGACTCCCCTGGGGAGACTCAGAAGCACCCCAAGATCCATGGCAACACTGGAGAGGAATCCTCAGGTTCCGGCCCCGACTCCACACAAGGACTGAGGCCCCGGCATGGACGGGAAAGGAATCCCGAGAGGTCCCCTAGCAACTCGCATGGGGACTGGCCTTTCCTGAGGCCACCAGAGCGGGTCCCTGAGGTCCCCATCGTAACTCGAGAAGACCTGCCGCAACTCGAGAAAATCCAGGAGGTTCTCCCCTCCAGGCGAGATGAGGCCCATTTCCGCTGAGGCGTCTCGAGGCTGATCACACCTCACCTCTGGAACTTCGAAAGGGTCCTTCACACCCTTGGTGCAAATCAAGAAGTTCCCCGACCTAGCCGTCTCCACTCGAGAGGAATCACGAGGGTCCCGCCCACATCCAGAGGAGCCCCGATTCCGCCTCGTAGCTCGAGATGAGGGATCCTTTCCCGGCTTCGTCGGGAAAGAGTTCCCGGCGTTCCCGTCGCATCTCAAGAGGAGGCCCTCTCAACAGGAACGGCGAGAGGAACTCCAGGGTCGTGCCACCATTCCAAGAGTCCCCCAGATGTCTCAGTCCATTCCAGAGGAACCTCTTTTCCCTTCACCGGCTCGTCTTTCACGCCGAGGATCGACTCACACCAAGGTGGCACGTGGCACAGCCCTGTGGGAAAGCCTCGTGGGAAAGCCTGGAGGGACAGCCTCGAGGGAAAGCCACAGATCCCTTGATCCACGTGACAGGAAGCGTGACACTACTGCTGCAGCTCGGGAGGAAAGCGCACGTGCATGCCCCCACTCGAGACGAGGCCTGACTCCCCTGGGGAGACTCAGAAGCACCCCAAGATCCATGGCAACCCTGGAGAGGTATCCTCAGGTTCCGGCCCCGACTCCACACAAGGTCTTAGGCTGCGGCATGGACGGGAGAGGAATCCCGAGAGGTCCCCTAGCAACTCGCATGGGGACTGGCCTTTCCTGAGGCCACCAGAGTGGGTCCCTGAGGTCCCCGTCGTAACTCGAGAAGACCTGACGCAACTCGAGAAAATCCAGGAGGTTCTCCCCTCCAGGCGAGATGAGGCCCATTTCCGCTGAGGCGTCTCGAGGCTGATCACACCTCACCTCTGGAACTTCGAAAGGGTCCTTCACACCCTTGGTGCAAATCAAGAAGTTCCCCGACCTAGCCGTCTCCACTCGAGAGGAATCACGAGGGTCCCGCCCACATCCAGAGGAGCCCCGTTTCCGCCTCGTAGCTCGAGATGAGGGATCCTTTCCCTGCTTCGTCGGGAAAGAGTTCCCGGCCTTCCCGTCGCATCTCAAGAGGAGGCCCTCTCAACAGGAACGGCGAGAGGAACTCCAGGGTCGTGCCACCATTCCAAGAGTCCCCCAGATGTCTCAGTCCATTCCAGAGGAACCTCTTTTCCCTTCACCGGCTCGTCTTTCACTCCGAGGATCGACTCACACCAAGGTGGCACGTGGCACAGCCCTGTGGGAAAGCCTCGTGGGAAAGCCTCGAGGGACAGCCTCGAGGGAAAGCCACAGATCCCTTGATCCACGTGACAGGAAGCGTGACACTACTGCTGCAGCTCGGGAGGAAAGCGCACGTGCATGCCCCCACTCGAGACGAGGCCTGACTCCCCTGGGGAGACTCAGAAACACCCCAAGTTCCATGGCAACACTGGAGAGGAATCCTCAGGTTCCGGCCCCGACTCCACACAAGGACTGAGGCCCCGGCATGGACGGGAGAGGAATCCTGAGAGGTCCCCTAGCAACTCGCATGGGGACTGGTCTTTCCTGAGGCCACCAGAGCGGGTCCCTGAGGTCCCCGTCGTAACGCGAGAAGACCTGCCGCAACTCGAGAAAATCCAGGAGGTTCTCCCCTCCAGGCGAGATGAGGCCCATTTCCGCTGAGGCGTCTCGAGGCTGATCACACCTCCCCTCTGGAACTTCGAAAGGGTCCTTCACACCCTTGGTGCAAATCAAGAAGTTCCCCGACATACCCGTCTCCACTCGAGAGGAATCACGAGGGTCCCGCCCACCTCCAGAGGAGCCCCGTTTCCGCCTCGTAGCTCGAGATGAGGGATCCTTTCCCTGCTTCGTCGGGAAAGAGTTCCCGGCGTTCCCGTCGCATCTCAAGAGGAGGCCCTCTCAACAGGAACGGCGAGAGGAACTCCAGGGTCGTGCCACCATACCAAGAGTCCCCCAGATGTTTCAGTCCATTCCAGAGGAACCTCTTTTCCCTTCACCGGCTCGTCTTTCACGCCGAGGATCGACTCACACCAAGGTGGCACGTGGCACCGCCCTGTGGGAAAGCCTCGTGGGAAAGCCTCGAGGGACAGCCTCGAGGGAAAGCCACAGATCCCTTGATCCACGTGACAGGAAGCGTGACACTACTGCTGCAGCTCGGGAGGAAAGCGCACGTGCATGCCCCCACTCGAGACGAGGCCTGACTCCCCTGGGGAGACTCAGAAGCACCCCAAGATCCATGGCAACACTGGAGAGGAATCCTCAGGTTCCGGCCCCGACTCCACACAAGGACTGAGGCCCCGGCATGGACGGGAGAGGAATCCTGAGAGGTCCCCTAGCAACTCGCATGGGGACTGGTCTTTCCTGAGGCCAACAGAGCGGGTCCCTGAGGTCCCCGTCGTAACGCGAGAAGACCTGCCGCAACTCGAGAAAATCCAGGAGGTTCTCCCCTCCAGGCGAGATGAGGCCCATTTCCGCTGAGGCGTCTCGAGGCTGATCACACCTCCCCTCTGGAACTTCGAAAGGGTCCTTCACACCCTTGGTGCAAATCAAGAAGTTCCCCGACATACCCGTCTCCACTCGAGAGGAATCACGAGGGTCCCGCCCACATCCAGAGGAGCCCCGTTTCCGCCTCGTAGCTCGAGATGAGGGATCCTTTCCCTGCTTCGTCGGGAAAGAGTTCCCGGCGTTCCCGTCGCATCTCAAGAGGAGGCCCTCTCAACAGGAACGGCGAGAGGAACTCCAGGGTCGTGCCACCATTCCAAGAGTCCCCCAGATGTCTCAGTCCATTCCAGAGGAACCTCTTTTCCCTTCACCGGCTCGTCTTTCACGCCGAGGATCGACTCACACCAAGGTGGCACGTGGCACAGCCCTGTGGGAAAGCCTCGTGGGAAAGCGTCGAGGGACAGCCTCGAGGGAAAGCCACAGATCCCTTGATCCACGTGACAGGAAGCGTGACACTACTGCTGCAGCTCGGGAGGAAAGCGCACGTGCATGCCCCCACTCGAGACGAGGCCTGACTCCCCTGGGGAGACTCAGAAGCACCCCAAGATCCATGGCAACACTGGAGAGGAATCCTCAGGTTCCGGCCCCGACTCCACACAAGGACTGAGGCCCCGGCATGGACGGGAGAGGAATCCCGAGAGTTCCCCTAGCAACTCGCATGGGGACTGGCCTTTTCTGAGGCCACCAGAGCGGGTCCCTGAGGTCCCCGTCGTAACTCGAGAAGACCTGCCGCAACTCGAGAAAATCCAGGAGGTTCTCCCCTCCAGGCGAGATGAGGCCCATTTCCGCTGAGGCGTCTCGAGGCTGATCACACCTCCCCTCTGGAACTTCGAAAGGGTCCTTCACACCCTTGGTGCAAATCAAGAAGTTCCCCGACATACCCGTCTCCACTCGAGAGGAATCACGAGGGTCCCGCCCACATCCAGAGGAGCCCCGTTTCCGCCTCGTAGCTCGAGATGAGGGATCCTTTCCCTGCTTCGTCGGGAAAGAGTTCCCGGCGTTCCCGTCGCATCTCAAGAGGAGGCCCTCTCAACAGGAACGGCGAGAGGAACTCCAGGGTCGTGCCACCATTCCAAGAGTCCCCCAGATGTCTCAGTCCATTCCAGAGGAACCTCTTTTCCCTTCACCGGCTCGTCTTTCACGCCGAGGATCGACTCACACCAAGGTGGCACGTGGCACAGCCCTGTGGGAAAGCCTCGTGGGAAAGCGTCGAGGGACAGCCTCGAGGGAAAGCCACAGATCCCTTGATCCACGTGACAGGAAGCGTGACACTACTGCTGCAGCTTGGGAGGAAAGCGCACGTGCATGCCCCCACTCGAGACGAGGCCTGACTCCCCTGGGGAGACTCAGAAGCACCCCAAGATCCATGGCAACACTGGAGAGGAATCCTCAGGTTCCGGCCCCGACTCCACACAAGGACTGAGGCCCCGGCATGGACGGGAGAGGAATCCCGAGAGTTCCCCTAGCAACTCGCATGGGGACTGGCCTTTTCTGAGGCCACCAGAGCGGGTCCCTGAGGTCCCCGTCGTAACTCGAGAAGACCTGCCGCAACTCGAGAAAATCCAGGAGGTTCTCCCCTCCAGGCGAGATGAGGCCCATTTCCGCTGAGGCGTCTCGAGGCTGATCACACCTCCCCTCTGGAACTTCGAAAGGGTCCTTCACACCCTTGGTGCAAATCAAGAAGTTCCCCGACATACCTGTCTCCACTCGAGAGGACTCACGAGGGTCCCTCCCACATCCAGAGGAGCCCCGTTTCCGCCTCGTAGCTCGAGATGAGGGATCCTTTCCCTGCTTCGTCGGGAAAGAGTTTCCGGCATTCCTGTCGCATCTCAAGAGGAGGCCCTCTCAACAGGAACGGCGAGAGGAACTCCAGGGTCGTGCCACCATTCCAAGAGTCCCCCAGATGTCTCAGTCCATTCCAGAGGAACCTCTTTTCCCTTCACCGGCTCGTCTTTCACGCCGAGGATCGACTCGCACCAAGGTGGCACGTGGCACAGCCCTGTTGGAAAGCCTCGTGGGAAAGCGTCGAGGGACAGCCTCGAGGGAAAGCCACAGATCCCTTGATCCACGTGACAGGAAGCGTGACACTACTGCTGCAGCTCGGGAGGAAAGCGCACGTGCATGCCCCCACTCTAGACGAGGCCTGACTCCCCTGGGGAGACTCAGAAGCACCCCAAGATCCATGGCAACACTGGAGAGGAATCCTCAGGTTCCGGCCCCGACTCCACACAAGGACTGAGGCCCCGGCATGGACGGGAGAGGAATCCCGAGAGGTCCCCTAGCAACTCGCATGGGGACTGGCCTTTCCTGAGGCCACCAGAGCGGGTCCCTGAGGTCCCCGTCGTAACTCGAGAAGACCTGCCGCAACTCGAGAAAATCCAGGAGGTTCTCCCCTCCAGGCGAGATGAGGCCCATTTCCGCTGAGGCGTCTCGAGGCTGATCACACCTCCCCTCTGGAACTTCGAAAGGGTCCTTCACACCCTTGGTGCAAATCAAGAAGTTCCCCGACCTAGCCGTCTCCACTCGAGAGGAATCACGAGGGTCCCGCCCACCTCCAGAGGAGCCCCGTTTCCGCCTCGTAGCTCGAGATGAGGGATCCTTTCCCTGCTTCGTCGGGAAAGAGTTCCCGGCGTTCCCGTCGCATCTCAAGAGGAGGCCCTCTCAACAGGAACGGCGAGAGGAACTCCAGGGTCGTGCCACCATTCCAAGAGTCCCCCAGATGTCTCAGTCCATTCCAGAGGAACCTCTTTTCCCTTCACCGGCTCGTCTTTCAAGCCGAGGATCGACTCACACCAAGGTGGCACGTGGCACCGCCCTGTGGGAAAGCCTCGTGGGAAAGCGTCGAGGGACAGCCTCGAGGGAAAGCCACAGATCCCTTGATCCACGTGACAGGAAGCGTGACACTACTGCTGCAGCTCGGGAGGAAAGCGCACGTGCATGCCCCCACTCGAGACGAGGCCTGACTCCCCTGGGGAGACTCAGAAGCACCCCAAGATCCATGGCAACACTGGAGAGGAATCCTCAGGTTCCGGCCCCGACTCCACACAAGGACTGAGGCCCCGGCATGGACGGGAGAGGAATCCCGTGAGGTCCCCTAGCAACTCGCATGGGGAATGGTCTTTCCTGAGGCCACCAGAGCGGGTCCCTGAGGTCCCCGTCGTAACACGAGAAGACCTGCCCCATCTCGAGAAAATCCAGGAGGTTCTCCCCTCCAGGCGAGATGAGGCCCATTTCCACTGAGGCGTCTCGAGGCTGATCACACCTCCCCTCTGGAACTTCGAAAGGGTCCTTCACACCCTTGGTGCAAATCAAGAAGTTCCCCGACCTAGCCGTCTCCACTCGAGAGGAATCACGGGGGTCCCGCCCACCTCCAGAGGAGCCCCGTTTCTGCCTCGTAGCTCGAGATGAGGGATCCTTTCCCTGCTTCGTCGGGAAAGAGTTCCCGGCGTTCCCGTCGCATCTCAAGAGGAGGCCCTCTCAACAGGAACGGCGAGAGGAACTCCAGGGTCTTGCCTGCATTCCAAGAGTCCCCCAGATGTCTCAGTCCATTCCAGAGGAACCTCTTTTCCCTTCACCGGCTCGTCTTTCACGCCGAGGATCGACTCACACCAAGGTGGCACGTGGCACAGCCCTGTGGAAAAGCCTCGTGGGAAAGCCTCGAGGGACAGCCTCGAGGGAAAGCCACAGATCCCTTGATCCACGTGACAGGAAGCGTGACACTACTGCTGCAGCTCGGGAGGAAAGCGCACGTGCATGCCCCCACTCGAGACGAGGCCTGACTCCCCTGGGGAGACTCAGAAGCACCCCAAGATCCATGGCAACACTGGAGAGAAATCCTCAGGTTCCGGCCCCGACTCCACACAAGGACTGAGGCCCCGGCATGGACGGGAGAGGAATCCTGAGAGGTCCCCTAGCAACTCGCATGGGGACTGGTCTTTCCTGAGGCCACCAGAGCGGGTCCCTGAGGTCCCCGTCGTAACTCGAGAAGACCTGCCGCAACTCGAGAAAATCCAGGAGGTTCTCCCCTCCAGGTGAGATGAGGCCCATTTCCGCTGAGGCGTCTCGAGGCTGATCACACCTCCCCTCTGGAACTTCGAAAGGGTCCTTCACACCCTTGGTGCAAATCAAGAAGTTCCCCCACATACCCGTCTCCACTCGAGAGGAATCACGAGGGTCCCGCCCACATCCAGAGGAGCCCCGTTTCCGCCTCGTAGCTCGAGATGAGGGATCCTTTCCCTGCTTCGTCGGGAAAGAGTTCCCGGCGTTCCCGTCGCATCTCAAGAGGAGGCCCTCTCAACAGGAATGGCGAGAGGAACTCCAGGGTCGTGCCACCATTCCAAGAGTCCCCCAGATGTCTCAGTCCATTCCAGAGGAACCTCTTTTCCCTTCACCGGCTCGTCTTTCACGCCGAGGATCGACTCACACCAAGGTGGCACGTGGCACAGCCCTGTGGGAAAGCCTCGTGGGAAAGCGTCGAGGGACAGCCTCGAGGGAAAGCCACAGATCCCTTGATCCACGTGACAGGAAGCGTGACACTACTGCTGCAGCTCGGGAGGAAAGCGCACGTGCATGCCCCCACTCGAGACGAGGCCTGACTCCCCTGGGGAGACTCAGAAGCACCCCAAGATCCATGGCAACACTGGAGAGGAATCCTCAGGTTCCGGCCCCGACTCCACACAAGGACTGAGGCCCCGGCATGGACGGGAGAGGAATCCCGAGAGGTCCCCTAGCAACTCGCATGGGGACTGGTCTTTCCTGAGGCCACCAGAGCGGGTCCCTGAGGTCCCCGTCGTAACTCGAGAAGACCTGCCGCAACTCGAGAAAATCCAGGAGGTTCTCCCCTCCAGGCGAGATGAGGCCCATTTCCGCTGAGGCGTCACGAGGCTGATCACACCTCCCCTCTGGAACTTCGAAAGGGTCCTTCACACCCTTGGTGCAAATCAAGAAGTTCCCCGACCTAGCCGTCTCCACTCGAGAGGAATCACGGGGGTCCCGCCCACCTCCAGAGGAGCCCCGTTTCCGCCTCGTAGCTCGAGATGAGGGATCCTTTCCCTGCTTCGTCGGGAAAGAGTTCCCGGCGTTCCCGTCGCATCTCAAGAGGAGGCCCTCTCAACAGGAACGGCGAGAGGAACTCCAGGGTCGTGCCACCATTCCAAGAGTCCCCCAGATGTCTCAGTCCATTCCAGAGGAACCTCTTTTCCCTTCACCGGCTCGTCTTTCACGCCGAGGATCGACTCACACCAAGGTGGCACGTGGCACAGCCCTGTGGGAAAGCCTCGTGGGAAAGCCTCGAGGGACAGCCTCGAGGGAAAGCCACAGATCCCTTGATCCACGTGACAGGAAGCGTGACACTACTGCTGCAGCTCGGGAGGAAAGCGCACGTGCATGCCCCCACTCGAGACGAGGCCTGACTCCCCTGGGGAGACTCAGAAGCACCCCAAGATCCATGGCAACACTGGAGAGGAATCCTCAGGTTCCGGCCCCGACTCCACACAAGGACTGAGGCCCCGGCATGGACGGGAGAGGAATCCTGAGAGGTCCCCTAGCAACTCGCATGGGGACTGGTCTTTCCTGAGGCCACCAGAGCGGGTCCCTGAGGTCCCCGTCGTAACGCGAGAAGACCTGCCGCAACTCGAGAAAATCCAGGAGGTTCTCCCCTCCAGGCGAGATGAGGCCCATTTCCGCTGAGGCGTCTCGAGGCTGATCACACCTCCCCTCTGGAACTTCGAAAGGGTCCTTCACACCCTTGGTGCAAATCAAGAAGTTCCCCGACATACCCGATTTCACTCGAGAGGAATCACGAGGGTCCCGCCCACATCCAGAGGAGCCCGGTTTCCGCCTCGTAGCTCGAGATGAGGGATCCTTTCCCGGCTTCGTCGGGAAAGAGTTCCCGGCGTTCCCGTCGCATCTCAACAGGAGGCCCTCTCAACAGGAACGGCGAGAGGAACTCCAGGGTCGTGCCACCATTCCAAGAGTCCCCCAGATGTCTCAGTCCATTCCAGAGGAACCTCTTTTCCCTTCACCGGCTCGTCTTTCACGCCGAGGATCGACTCACACCAAGGTGGCACGTGGCACAGCCCTGTGGGAAAGCCTCGTGGGAAAGCCTCGAGGGACAGCCTCCAGGGAAAGCCACAGATCCCTTGATCCACGTGACAGGAAGCGTGACACTACTGCTGCAGCTCGGGAGGAAAGCGCACGTGCATGCCCCCACTCGAGACGAGGCCTGACTCCCCTGGGGAGACTCAGAAGCACCCCAAGATCCATGGCAACACTGGAGAGGAATCCTCAGGTTCCGGCCCCGACTCCACACAAGGACTGAGGCCCCGGCATGGACGGGAAAGGAATCCCGAGAGGTCCCCTAGCAACTCGCATGGGGACTGGCCTTTCCTGAGGCCACCAGAGCGGGTCCCTGAGGTCCCCATCGTAACTCGAGAAGACCTGCCGCAACTCGAGAAAATCCAGGAGGTTCTCCCCTCCAGGCGAGATGAGGCCCATTTCCGCTGAGGCGTCTCGAGGCTGATCACACCTCACCTCTGGAACTTCGAAAGGGTCCTTCACACCCTTGGTGCAAATCAAGAAGTTCCCCGACCTAGCCGTCTCCACTCGAGAGGAATCACGAGGGTCCCGCCCACATCCAGAGGAGCCCCGTTTCCGCCTCGTAGCTCGAGATGAGGGATCCTTTCCCGGCTTCGTCGGGAAAGAGTTCCCGGCGTTCCCGTCGCATCTCAAGAGGAGGCCCTCTCAACAGGAACGGCGAGAGGAACTCCAGGGTCGTGCCACCATTCCAAGAGTCCCCCAGATGTCTCAGTCCATTCCAGAGGAACCTCTTTTCCCTTCACCGGCTCGTCTTTCACGCCGAGGATCGACTCACACCAAGGTGGCACGTGGCACAGCCCTGTGGGAAAGCCTCGTGGGAAAGCCTGGAGGGACAGCCTCGAGGGAAAGCCACAGATCCCTTGATCCACGTGACAGGAAGCGTGACACTACTGCTGCAGCTCGGGAGGAAAGCGCACGTGCATGCCCCCACTCGAGACGAGGCCTGACTCCCCTGGGGAGACTCAGAAGCACCCCAAGATCCATGGCAACCCTGGAGAGGTATCCTCAGGTTCCGGCCCCGACTCCACACAAGGTCTTAGGCTGCGGCATGGACGGGAGAGGAATCCCGAGAGGTCCCCTAGCAACTCGCATGGGGACTGGCCTTTCCTGAGGCCACCAGAGTGGGTCCCTGAGGTCCCCGTCGTAACTCGAGAAGACCTGACGCAACTCGAGAAAATCCAGGAGGTTCTCCCCTCCAGGCGAGATGAGGCCCATTTCCGCTGAGGCGTCTCGAGGCTGATCACACCTCACCTCTGGAACTTCGAAAGGGTCCTTCACACCCTTGGTGCAAATCAAGAAGTTCCCCGACCTAGCCGTCTCCACTCGAGAGGAATCACGAGGGTCCCGCCCACATCCAGAGGAGCCCCGTTTCCGCCTCGTAGCTCGAGATGAGGGATCCTTTCCCTGCTTCGTCGGGAAAGAGTTCCCGGCCTTCCCGTCGCATCTCAAGAGGAGGCCCTCTCAACAGGAACGGCGAGAGGAACTCCAGGGTCGTGCCACCATTCCAAGAGTCCCCCAGATGTCTCAGTCCATTCCAGAGGAACCTCTTTTCCCTTCACCGGCTCGTCTTTCACTCCGAGGATCGACTCACACCAAGGTGGCACGTGGCACAGCCCTGTGGGAAAGCCTCGTGGGAAAGCCTCGAGGGACAGCCTCGAGGGAAAGCCACAGATCCCTTGATCCACGTGACAGGAAGCGTGACACTACTGCTGCAGCTCGGGAGGAAAGCGCACGTGCATGCCCCCACTCGAGACGAGGCCTGACTCCCCTGGGGAGACTCAGAAACACCCCAAGTTCCATGGCAACACTGGAGAGGAATCCTCAGGTTCCGGCCCCGACTCCACACAAGGACTGAGGCCCCGGCATGGACGGGAGAGGAATCCCGAGAGGTCCCCTAGCAACTCGCATGGGGACTGGCCTTTCCTGAGGCCACCAGAGCGGGTCCCTGAGGTCCCCGTCGTAACTCGAGAAGACCTGCCGCAACTCGAGAAAATCCAGGAGGTTCTCCCCTCCAGGCGAGATGAGGCCCATTTCCGCTGAGGCGTCTCGAGGCTGATCACACCTCACCTCTGGAACTTCGAAAGGGTCCTTCACACCCTTGGTGCAAATCAAGAAGTTCCCCGACCTAGCCGTCTCCACTCGAGAGGAATCACGAGGGTCCCGCCCACATCCAGAGGAGCCCCGTTTCCGCCTCGTAGCTCGAGATGAGGGATCCTTTCCCTGCTTCGTCGGGAAAGAGTTCCCGGCCTTCCCGTCACATCTCAAAAGGAGGCCCTCTCAACAGGAACGGCGAGAGGAACTCCAGGGTCGTGCCACCATTCCAAGAGTCCCCCAGATGTCTCAGTCCATTCCAGAGGAACCTCTTTTCCCTTCACCGGCTCGTGTTTCACGCCGAGGATCGACTCACACCAAGGTGGCACGTGGCACAGCCCTGTGGGAAAGCCTCGTGGGAAAGCCTCGAGGGACAGCCTCGAGGGAAAGCCACAGATCCCTTGATCCACGTGACAGGAAGCGTGACACTACTGCTGCAGCTCGGGAGGAAAGCGCACGTGCATGCCCCCACTCGAGACAAGGCCTGACTCCCCTGGGGAGACTCAGAAGCACCCCAAGTTCCATGGCAACACTGGAGAGGAATCCTCAGGTTCCGGCCCCGACTCCACACAAGGACTGAGGCCCCGGCATGGACGGGAGAGGAATCCTGAGAGGTCCCCTAGCAACTCGCATGGGGACTGGCCTTTCCTGAGGCCACCAGAGCGGGTCCCTGAGGTCCCCGTCGTAACTCGAGAAGACCTGCCGCAACTCGAGACAATCCAGGAGGTTCTCCCCTCCAGGCGAGATGAGGCCCATTTCCGCTGAGGCGTCTCGAGGCTGATCACACCTCACCTCTGGAACTTCGAAAGGGTCCTTCACACCCTTGGTGCAAATCAAGAAGTTCCCCGACCTAGCCGTCTCCACTCGAGAGGAATCACGAGGGTCCCGCCCACATCCAGAGGAGCCCCGTTTCCGCCTCGTAGCTCGAGATGAGGGATCCTTTCCCTGCTTCGTCGGGAAAGAGTTCCCGGCCTTCCCGTCGCATCTCAAGAGGAGGCCCTCTCAACAGGAACGGCGAGAGGAACTCCAGGGTCGTGCCACCATTCCAAGAGTCCCCCAGATGTCTCAGTCCATTCCAGAGGAACCTCTTTTCCCTTCACCGGCTCGTCTTTCACGCCGAGGATCGACTCACACCAAGGTGGCACGTGGCACAGCCCTGTGGGAAAGCCTCGTGGGAAAGCGTCGAGGGACAGCCTCGAGGGAAAGCCACAGATCCCTTGAGCCACGTGACAGGAAGCGTGACACTACTGCTGCAGCTCGGGAGGAAAACGCACGTGCATGCCCCCACTCGAGACGAGGCCTGACTCCCCTGGGGAGACTCAGAAACACCCCAAGTCCCATGGCAACACTGGAGAGGAATCCTCAGGTTCCGGCCCCGACTCCACACAAGGACTGAGGCCCCGGCATGGACGGGAGAGGAATCCCGAGAGGTCCCCTAGCAACTCGCATGGGGACTGGCCTTTCCTGAGGCCACCAGAGTGGGTCCCTGAGGTCCCCGTCGAAACTCGAGAAGACCTGACGCAACTCGAGAAAATCCAGGAGGTTCTCCCCTCCAAGCGTGATGAGGCCCATTTCCGCTGAGGCGTCTCGAGGCTGATCACACCTCACCTCTGGAACTTCGAAAGGGTCCTTCACACCCTTGGTGCAAATCAAGAAGTTCCCCGACCTAGCCGTCTCCACTCGAGAGGAATCACGAGGGTCCCGCCCACATCCAGAGGAGCCCCGTTTCCGCCTCGTAGCTCGAGATGAGGGATCCTTTCCCTGCTTCGTCGGGAAAGAGTTCCCGGCCTTCCTGTCACATCTCAAAAGGAGGCCCTCTCAACAGGAACGGCGAGAGGAACTCCAGGGTCGTGCCACCATTCCAAGAGTCCCCCAGATGTCTCAGTCCATGCCAGAGGAACCTCTTTTCCCTTCACCGGCTCGTGTTTCACGCCGAGGATCGACTCACACCAAGGTGGCACGTGGCACAGCCCTGTGGGAAAGCCTCGTGGGAAAGCCTCGAGGGACAGCCTCGAGGGAAAGCCACAGATCCCTTGATCCACGTGACAGGAAGCGTGACACTACTGCTGCAGCTCGGGAGGAAAGCGCACGTGCATGCCCCCACTCGAGACAAGGCCTGACTCCCCTGGGGAGACTCAGAAGCACACCAAGTTCCATGGCAACACTGGAGAGGAATCCTCAGGTTCCGGCCCCGACTCCACACAAGGACTGAGGCCCCGGCATGGACGGGAGAGGAATCCTGAGAGGTCCCCTAGCAACTCGCATGGGGACTGGCCTTTCCTGAGGCCACCAGAGCGGGTCCCTGAGGTCCCCGTCGTAACTCGAGAAGACCTGCCGCAACTCGAGAAAATCCAGGAGGTTCTCCCCTCCAGGCGAGATGAGGCCCATTTCCGCTGAGGCGTCTCGAGGCTGATCACACCTCACCTCTGGAACTTCGAAAGGGTCCTTCACACCCTTGGTGCAAATCAAGAAGTTCCCCGACCTAGCCCTCTCCACTCGAGAGGAATCACGAGGGTCCCGCCCACATCCAGAGGAGCCCCGTTTCCGCCTCGTAGCTCGAGATGAGGGATCCTTTCCCTGCTTCGTCGGGAAAGAGTTCCCGGCCTTCCCGTCGCATCTCAAGAGGAGGCCCTCTCAACAGGAACGGCGAGAGGAACTCCAGGGTCGTGCCACCATTCCAAGAGTCCCCCAGATGTCTCAGTCCATTCCAGAGGAACCTCTTTTCCCTTCACCGGCTCGTCTTTCACGCCGAGGATCGACTCACACCAAGGTGGCACGTGGCACAGCCCTGTGGGAAAGCCTCGTGGGAAAGCCTCGAGGGACAGCCTCGAGGGAAAGCCACAGATCCCTTGATCCACGTGACAGGAAGCGTGACACTACTGCTGCAGCTCGGGAGGAAAACGCACGTGCATGCCCCCACTCGAGACGAGGCCTGACTCCCCTGGGGAGACTCAGAAACACCCCAAGTCCCATGGCAACACTGGAGAGGAATCCTCAGGTTCCGGCCCCGACTCCACACAAGGACTGAGGCCCCGGCATGGACGGGAGAGGAATCCCGAGAGGTCCCCTAGCAACTCGCATGGGGACTGGCCTTTCCTGAGGCCACCAGAGCGGGTCCCTGAGGTCCCCGTCGTAACTCGAGAAGACCTGCTGCAACTCGAGAAAATCCAGGAGGTTCTCCCCTCCAGGCGAGATGAGGCCCATTTCCGCTGAGGCGTCTCGAGGCTGATCACACCTCACCTCTGGAACTTCGAAAGGGTCCTTCACACCCTTGGTGCAAATCAAGAAGTTCCCCGACCTAGCCGTCTCCACTCGAGAGGAATCACGAGGGTCCCGCCCACATCCAGAGGAGCCCCGTTTCCGCCTCGTAGCTCGAGATGAGGGATCCTTTCCCTGCTTCGTCGGGAAAGAGTTCCCGGCCTTCCCGTCACATCTCAAGAGGAGGCCCTCTCAACAGGAACGGCGAGAGGAACTCCAGGGTCGTGCCACCATTCCAAGAGTCCCCCAGATGTCTCAGTCCATTCCAGAGGAACCTCTTTTCCCTTCACCGGCTCGTGTTTCACGCCGAGGATCGACTCACACCAAGGTGGCACGTGGCACAGCCCTGTGGGAAAGCCTCGTGGGAAAGCCTGGAGGGACAGCCTCGAGGGAAAGCCACAGATCCCTTGATCCACGTGACAGGAAGCGTGACACTACTGCTGCAGCTCGGGAGGAAAGCGCACGTGCATGCCCCCACTCGAGACAAGGCCTGACTCCCCTGGGGAGACTCAGAAGCACCCCAAGTTCCATGGCAACACTGGATAGGAATCCTCAGGTTCCGGCCCCGACTCCACACAAGGACTGAGGCCCCGGCATGGACGGGAGAGGAATCCTGAGAGGTCCCCTAGCAACTCGCATGGGGACTGGTCTTTCCTGAGGCCACCAGAGCGGGTCCCTGAGGTCCCCGTCGTAACTCGAGAAGACCTGCCGCAACTCGAGAAAATCCAGGAGGTTCTCCCCTCCAGGCGAGATGAGGCCCATTTCCGCTGAGGCGTCACGAGGCTGATCACACCTCCCCTCTGGAACTTCGAAAGGGTCCTTCACACCATTGGTGCAAATCAAGAAGTTCCCCGACATACCCGTCTCCACTCGAGAGGAATCACGAGGGTCCCGCCCACATCCAGAGGAGCCCCGTTTCCGCCTCGTAGCTCGAGATGAGGGATCCTTTCCCTGCTTCGTCGGGAAAGAGTTCCCGGCCTTCCCGTCGCATCTCAAGAGGAGGCCCTCTCAACAGGAACGGCGAGAGGAACTCCAGGGTCGTGCCACCATTCCAAGAGTCCCCCAGATGTCTCAGTCCATTCCAGAGGAACCTCATTTCCCTTCACCGGCTCGTCTTTCACGCCGAGGATCGACTCGCACCAAGGTGGCACGTGGCACAGCCCTGTGGGAAAGCCTCGTGGGAAAGCCTCGAGGGACAGCCTCGAGGGAAAGCCACAGATCCCTTGATCCACGTGACAGGAAGCGTGACACTACTGCTGCAGCTCGGGAGGAAAGCGCACGTGCATGCCCCCACTCGAGACGAGGCCTGACTCCCCTGGGGAGACTCAGAAGCACCCCAAGATCCATGGCAACACTGGAGAGGAATCCTCAGGTTCCGGCCCCGACTCCACACAAGGACTGAGGCCCCGGCATGGACGGGAGAGGAATCCCGAGAGGTCCCCTAGCAACTCGCTTGGGGACTGGTCTTTCCTGAGGCCACCAGAGCGGGTCCCTGAGGTCCCCGTCGTAACTCGAGAAGACCTGCCGCAACTCGAGAAAATCCAGGAGGTTCTCCCCTCCAGGCGAGATGAGGCCCATTTCCGCTGAGGCATCTCGAGGCTGATCACACCTCACCTCTGGAACTTCGAAAGGGTCCTTCACACCCTTGGTGCAAATCAAGAAGTTCCCCGACCTAGCCGTCTCCACTCGAGAGGAATCACGAGGGTCCCGCCCACATCCAGAGGAGCCCCGTTTCCGCCTCGTAGCTCGAGATGAGGGATCCTTTCCCGGCTTCGTCGGGAAAGAGTTCCCGGCCTTCCCGTCGCATCTCAAGAGGAGGCCCTCTCAACAGGAACGGCGAGAGGAACTCCAGGGTCGTGCCACCATTCCAAGAGTCCCCCAGATGTCTCAGTCCATTCCAGAGGAACCTCTTTTCCCTTCACCGGCTCGTCTTTCACGCCGAGGATCGACTCACACCAAGGTGGCACGTGGCACAGCCCTGTGGGAAAGCCTCGTGGGAAAGCCTCGAGGGACAGCCTCGAGGGAAAGCCACAGATCCCTTGATCCACGTGACAGGAAGCGTGACACTACTGCTGCAGCTCGGGAGGAAAGCGCACGTGCATGCCCCCACTCGAGACGAGGCCTGACTCCCCTGGGGAGACTCAGAAGCACCCCAAGTTCCATGGCAACACTGGAGAGGAATCCTCAGGTTCCGGCCCCGACTCCACACAAGGACTGAGGCCCCGGCATGGACGGGAGAGGAATCCTGAGAGGTCCCGTACCAACTCGCATGGGGACTGGTCTTTCCTGAGGCCACCAGAGCGGGTCCCTGAGGTCCCCGTCGTAACTCGAGAAGACCTGCCGCAACTCGAGAAAATCCAGGAGGTTCTCCCCTCCAGGCGAGATGAGGCCCATTTCCGCTGAGGCGTCTCGAGGCTGATCACACCTCACCTCTGGAACTTCGAAAGGGTCCTTCACACCCTTGGTGCAAATCAAGAAGTTCCCCGACATACCCGTCTCCACTCGAGAGGAATCACGAGGGTCCCGCCCACATCCAGAGGAGCCCCGTTTCCGCCTCGTAGCTCGAGATGAGGGATCCTTTCCCTGCTTCGTCGGGAAAGAGTTCCCGGCCTTCCCGTCATATCTCAAGAGGAGGCCCTCTCAACAGGAACGGCGAGAGGAACTCCAGGGTCGTGCCACCATTCCAAGAGTCCCCCAGATGTCTCAGTCCATTCCAGAGGAACCTCTTTTCCCTTCACCGGCTCGTGTTTCACGCCGAGGATCGACTCACACCAAGGTGGAACGTGCCACAGCCCTGTGGGAAAGCATCGTGGGAAAGCCTCGAGGGACAGCCTCGAGGGAAAGCCACAGATCCCTTGATCCACGTGACAGGAAGCGTGACACTACTGCTGCAGCTCGGGAGGAAAGCGCACGTGCATGCCCCCACGCGAGACAAGGCCTGACTCCCCTGGGGAGACTCAGAAGCACCCCAAGATCCATGGCAACACTGGAGAGGAATCCTCAGGTTCCGGCCCCGACTCCACACAAGGACTGAGGCCCAGGCATGGACGGGAGAGGAATCCCGAGAGGTCCCCTAGCAACTCGCTTGGGGACTGGTCTTTCCTGAGGCCACCAGAGCGGGTCCCTGATGTCCCCGTCGTAACTCGAGAAGACCTGCCGCAACTCGAGAAAATCCAGGAGGTTCTCCCCTCCAGGCGAGATGAGGCCCATTTCCGCTGAGGCGTCTCGAGGCTGATCACACCTCCCCTCTGGAACTTCGAAAGGGTCCTTCACACCCTTGGTGCAAATCAAGAAGTTCCCCGACCTAGCCGTCTCCACTCGAGAGGAATCACGAGGGTCCCGCCCACATCCAGAGGAGCCCCGTTTCCGCCTCGTAGCTCGAGATGAGGGATCCTTTCCCGGCTTCGTCGGGAAAGAGTTCCCGGCCTTCCCGTCGCATCTCAAGAGGAGGCCCTCTCAACAGGAACGGCGAGAGGAACTCCAGGGTCGTGCCACCATTCCAAGAGTCCCCCAGATGTCTCAGTCCATTCCAGAGGAACCTCTTTTCCCTTCACCGGCTCGTCTTTCACGCCGAGGATCGACTCACACCAAGGTGGCACGTGGCACAGCCCTGTGGGAAAGCCTCGTGGGAAAGCCTCGAGGGACAACCTCGAGGGAAAGCCACAGATCCCTTGATCCACGTGACAGGAAGCGTGACCCTACTGCTGCAGCTCGGGAGGAAAGCGCACGTGCATGCCCCCACTCGAGACGAGGCCTGACTCCCCTGGGGAGACTCAGAAGCACCCCAAGATCCATGGCAACACTGGAGAGGAATCCTCAGGTTCCGGCCCCGACTCCACACAAGGACTGAGGCCCCGGCATGGACGGGAGAGGAATCCTGAGAGGTCCCCTACCAACTCGCATGGGGACTGGTCTTTCCTGAGGCCACCAGAGCGGGTCCCTGAGGTCCCCGTCGTAACTCGAGAAGACCTGCCGCAACTCTAGAAAATCCAGGAGGTTCTCCCCTCCAGGCGAGATGAGGCCCATTTCCGCTGAGGCGTCTCGAGGCTGATCACACCTCCCCTCTGGAACTTCGAAAGGGTCCTTCACACCATTGGTGCAAATCAAGAAGTTCCCCGACATACCCGTCTCCACTCGAGAGGAATCACGAGGGTCCCGCCCACATCCAGAGGAGCCCCGTTTCCGCCTCGTAGCTCGAGATGAGGGATCCTTTCCCTGCTTCGTCGGGAAAGAGTTCCCGGCCTTCCCGTCGCATCTCAAGAGGAGGCCCTCTCAACAGGAACGGCGAGAGGAACTCCAGGGTCGTGCCACCATTCCAAGAGTCCCCCAGATGTCTCAGTCCATTCCAGAGGAACCTCATTTCCCTTCACCGGCTCGTCTTTCACGCCGAGGATCGACTCGCACCAAGGTGGCACGTGGCACAGCCCTGTGGGAAAGCCTCGTGGGAAAGCCTCGAGGGACAGCCTCGAGGGAAAGCCACAGATCCCTTGATCCACGTGACAGGAAGCGTGACACTACTGCTGCAGCTCGGGAGGAAAGCGCACGTGCATGCCCCCACTCGAGACGAGGCCTGACTCCCCTGGGGAGACTCAGAAGCACCCCAAGATCCATGGCAACACTGGAGAGGAATCCTCAGGTTCCGGCCCCGACTCCACACAAGGACTGAGGCCCCGGCATGGACGGGAGAGGAATCCCGAGAGGTCCCCTAGCAACTCGCTTGGGGACTGGTCTTTCCTGAGGCCACCAGAGCGGGTCCCTGAGGTCCCCGTCGTAACTCGAGAAGACCTGCCGCAACTCGAGAAAATCCAGGAGGTTCTCCCCTCCAGGCGAGATGAGGCCCATTTCCGCTGAGGCATCTCGAGGCTGATCACACCTCACCTCTGGAACTTCGAAAGGGTCCTTCACACCCTTGGTGCAAATCAAGAAGTTCCCCGACCTAGCCGTCTCCACTCGAGAGGAATCACGAGGGTCCCGCCCACATCCAGAGGAGCCCCGTTTCCGCCTCGTAGCTCGAGATGAGGGATCCTTTCCCGGCTTCGTCGGGAAAGAGTTCCCGGCCTTCCCGTCGCATCTCAAGAGGAGGCCCTCTCAACAGGAACGGCGAGAGGAACTCCAGGGTCGTGCCACCATTCCAAGAGTCCCCCAGATGTCTCAGTCCATTCCAGAGGAACCTCTTTTCCCTTCACCGGCTCGTCTTTCACGCCGAGGATCGACTCACACCAAGGTGGCACGTGGCACAGCCCTGTGGGAAAGCCTCGTGGGAAAGCCTCGAGGGACAGCCTCGAGGGAAAGCCACAGATCCCTTGATCCACGTGACAGGAAGCGTGACACTACTGCTGCAGCTCGGGAGGAAAGCGCACGTGCATGCCCCCACTCGAGACGAGGCCTGACTCCCCTGGGGAGACTCAGAAGCACCCCAAGTTCCATGGCAACACTGGAGAGGAATCCTCAGGTTCCGGCCCCGACTCCACACAAGGACTGAGGCCCCGGCATGGACGGGAGAGGAATCCTGAGAGGTCCCGTACCAACTCGCATGGGGACTGGTCTTTCCTGAGGCCACCAGAGCGGGTCCCTGAGGTCCCCGTCGTAACTCGAGAAGACCTGCCGCAACTCGAGAAAATCCAGGAGGTTCTCCCCTCCAGGCGAGATGAGGCCCATTTCCGCTGAGGCGTCTCGAGGCTGATCACACCTCACCTCTGGAACTTCGAAAGGGTCCTTCACACCCTTGGTGCAAATCAAGAAGTTCCCCGACATACCCGTCTCCACTCGAGAGGAATCACGAGGGTCCCGCCCACATCCAGAGGAGCCCCGTTTCCGCCTCGTAGCTCGAGATGAGGGATCCTTTCCCTGCTTCGTCGGGAAAGAGTTCCCGGCCTTCCCGTCATATCTCAAGAGGAGGCCCTCTCAACAGGAACGGCGAGAGGAACTCCAGGGTCGTGCCACCATTCCAAGAGTCCCCCAGATGTCTCAGTCCATTCCAGAGGAACCTCTTTTCCCTTCACCGGCTCGTGTTTCACGCCGAGGATCGACTCACACCAAGGTGGAACGTGCCACAGCCCTGTGGGAAAGCATCGTGGGAAAGCCTCGAGGGACAGCCTCGAGGGAAAGCCACAGATCCCTTGATCCACGTGACAGGAAGCGTGACACTACTGCTGCAGCTCGGGAGGAAAGCGCACGTGCATGCCCCCACGCGAGACAAGGCCTGACTCCCCTGGGGAGACTCAGAAGCACCCCAAGATCCATGGCAACACTGGAGAGGAATCCTCAGGTTCCGGCCCCGACTCCACACAAGGACTGAGGCCCAGGCATGGACGGGAGAGGAATCCCGAGAGGTCCCCTAGCAACTCGCTTGGGGACTGGTCTTTCCTGAGGCCACCAGAGCGGGTCCCTGATGTCCCCGTCGTAACTCGAGAAGACCTGCCGCAACTCGAGAAAATCCAGGAGGTTCTCCCCTCCAGGCGAGATGAGGCCCATTTCCGCTGAGGCGTCTCGAGGCTGATCACACCTCCCCTCTGGAACTTCGAAAGGGTCCTTCACACCCTTGGTGCAAATCAAGAAGTTCCCCGACCTAGCCGTCTCCACTCGAGAGGAATCACGAGGGTCCCGCCCACATCCAGAGGAGCCCCGTTTCCGCCTCGTAGCTCGAGATGAGGGATCCTTTCCCGGCTTCGTCGGGAAAGAGTTCCCGGCCTTCCCGTCGCATCTCAAGAGGAGGCCCTCTCAACAGGAACGGCGAGAGGAACTCCAGGGTCGTGCCACCATTCCAAGAGTCCCCCAGATGTCTCAGTCCATTCCAGAGGAACCTCTTTTCCCTTCACCGGCTCGTCTTTCACGCCGAGGATCGACTCACACCAAGGTGGCACGTGGCACAGCCCTGTGGGAAAGCCTCGTGGGAAAGCCTCGAGGGACAACCTCGAGGGAAAGCCACAGATCCCTTGATCCACGTGACAGGAAGCGTGACCCTACTGCTGCAGCTCGGGAGGAAAGCGCACGTGCATGCCCCCACTCGAGACGAGGCCTGACTCCCCTGGGGAGACTCAGAAGCACCCCAAGATCCATGGCAACACTGGAGAGGAATCCTCAGGTTCCGGCCCCGACTCCACACAAGGACTGAGGCCCCGGCATGGACGGGAGAGGAATCCTGAGAGGTCCCCTACCAACTCGCATGGGGACTGGTCTTTCCTGAGGCCACCAGAGCGGGTCCCTGAGGTCCCCGTCGTAACTCGAGAAGACCTGCCGCAACTCTAGAAAATCCAGGAGGTTCTCCCCTCCAGGCGAGATGAGGCCCATTTCCGCTGAGGCGTCTCGAGGCTGATCACACCTCACCTCTGGAACTTCGAAAGGGTCCTTCACACCCTTGGTGCAAATCAAGAAGTTCCCGACCTAGCCCTCTCCACTCGAGAGGAATCACGAGGGTCCCACACACATCCAGAGGAGCCCCGTTTCCGCCTCGTAGCTCGAGATGAGGGATCCTTTCCCGGCTTCTTCGGGAAAGAGTTCCCGGCATTCCCGTCGCATCTCAAGAGGAGGCCCTCTCAACAGGAACGGCGAGAGGAACTCCAGGGTCGTGCCACCATTCCAAGAGTCCCGCAGATGTCTCAGTCCATTCCAGAGGAACCTCTTTTCCCTTCACCGGCTCGTCTTTCACGCCGAGGATCGACTCACACCAAGGTGGCACGTGGCACAGCCCTGTGGGAAAGCCTCGTGGGAAAGCGTCGAGGGACAGCCTCGAGGGAAAGCCACAGATCCCTTGATCCACGTGACAGGAAGCGTGACACTACTGCTGCAGCTCGGGAGGAAAGCGCACGTGCATGCCCCCACTCGAGACGAGGCCTGACTCCCCTGGGGAGACTCAGAAGCACCCCAAGATCCATGGCAACACTGGAGAGGAATCCTCAGGTTCCGGCCCCGACTCCACACAAGGACTGAGGCCCCGGCATGGACGGGAGAGGAATCCCGAGAGGTCCCCTAGCAACTCGCATGGGGACTGGCCTTTCCTTAGGCCACCAGAGCGGGTCCCTGAGGTCCCCGTCGTAACTCGAGAAGACCTGCCGCAACTCGAGAAAATCCAGGAGGTTCTCCCCTCCAGGCGAGATGAGGCTCATTTCCGCTGAGGCGTCTCGAGGCTGATCACACCTCACCTCTGGAACTTCGAAAGGGTCCTTCACACCCTTGGTGCAAATCAAGAAGTTCCCCGACCTAGCCGTCTCCACTCGAGAGGAATCACGAGGGTCCCGCCCACATCCAGAGGAGCCCCGTTTCCGCCTCGTAGCTCGAGATGAGGGATCCTTTCCCTGCTTCGTCGGGAAAGAGTTCCCGGCCTTCCCGTCGCATCTCAAGAGGAGGCCCTCTCAACAGGAACGGCGAGAGGAACTCCAGGGTCGTGCCACCATTCCAAGAGTCCCCCAGATGTCTCAGTCCATTCCAGAGGAACCTCTTTTCCCTTCACCGGCTCGTCTTTCACGCCGAGGATCGACTCACACCAAGGTGGCACGTGGCACAGCCCTGTGGGAAAGCCTCGTGGGAAAGCCTCGAGGGACAGCCTCGAGGGAAAGCCACAGATCCCTTGATCCACGTGACAGGAAGCGTGACACTACTGCTGCAGCTCGGGAGGAAAGCGCACGTGCATGCCCCCACTCGAGACGAGGCCTGACTCCCCTGGGGAGACTCAGAAGCACCCCAAGTTCCATGGCAACACTGGAGAGGAATCCTCAGGTTCCGGCCCCGACTCCACACAAGGACTGAGGCCCCGGAATGGACGGGAGAGGAATCCTGAGAGGTCCCCTACCAATTCGCATGGGGACTGGTCTTTCCTGAGGCCACCAGAGCGGGTCCCTGAGGTCCCCGTCGTAACTCGAGAAGACCTGCCGCAACTCGAGAAAATCCAGGAGGTTCTCCCCTCCAGGCGAGATGAGGCCCATTTCCGCTGAGGCGTCTTGAGGCTGATCACACCTCACCTCTGGAACTTCGAAAGGGTCCTTCACACCCTTGGTGCAAATCAAGAAGTTCCCCGACCTAGCCATCTCCACTCGAGAGGAATCACGAGGGTCCCGCCCACATCCAGAGGAGCCCCGTTTCCGCCTCGTAGCTCGAGATGAGGGATCCTTTCCCGGCTTCGTCGGGAAAGAGTTCCCGGCCTTCCCGTCGCATCTCAAGAGGAGGCCCTCTCAACAGGAACGGCGAGAGGAACTCCAGGGTCGTGCCACCATTCCAAGAGTCCCCCAGATGTCTCAGTCCATTCCAGAGGAACCTCTTTTCCCTTCACCGGCTCGTCTTTCACGCCGAGGATCGACTCGCAGAAAGGTGGCACGTGGCACAGCCCTGTGGGAAAGCCTCGTGGGAAAGCCTCGAGGGACAGCCTCGAGGGAAAGCCACAGATCCCTTGATCCACATGACAGGAAGCGTGACACTACTGCTGCAGCTCGGGAGGAAAGCGCACGTGCATGCCCCCACTCGAGACGAGGCCTGACTCCCCTGGGGAGACTCAGAAGCACCCCAAGATCCATGGCAACACTGGAGAGGAATCCTCAGGTTCCGGCCCCGACTCCACACAAGGACTGAGGCCCCGGCATGGACGGGAGAGGAATCCTGAGAGGTCCCCTACCAACTCGCATGGGGACTGGTCTTTCCTGAGGCCACCAGAGCGGGTCCCTGAGGTCCCCGTCGTAACTCGAGAAGACCTGCCGCAACTCGAGAAAATCCAGGAGGTTCTCCCCTCCAGGCGAGATGAGGCCCATTTCCGCTGAGGCGTCTCGAGGCTGATCACACCTCACCTCTGGAACTTCGAAAGGGTCCTTCACACCCTTGGTGCAAATCAAGAAGTTCCCCGACATACCCGTCTCCACTCGAGAGGAATCACGAGGGTCCCGCCCACATCCAGAGGAGCCCCGTTTCCGCCTCGTAGCTCGAGATGAGGGATCCTTTCCCTGCTTCGTCGGGAAAGAGTTCCCGGCCTTCCCGTCGCATCTCAAGAGGAGGCCCTCTCAACAGGAACGGCGAGAGGAACTCCAGGGTCGTGCCACCATTCCAAGAGTCCCCCAGATGTCTCAGTCCATTCCAGAGGAACCTCTTTTCCCTTCACCGGCTCGTCTTTCACGCCGAGGATCGACTCGCACCAAGGTGGCACGTGGCACAGCCCTGTGGGAAAGCCTCGTGGGAAAGCCTCGAGGGACAGCCTCGAGGGAAAGCCACAGATCCCTTGATCCACGTGACAGGAAGCGTGACACTACTGCTGCAGCTCGGGAGGAAAGCGCACGTGCATGCCCCCACTCGAGACGAGGCCTGACTCCCCTGGGGAGACTCAGAAGCACCCCAAGATCCATGGCAACACTGGAGAGGAATCCTCAGGTTCCGGCCCCGACTCCACACAAGGACTGAGGCCCCGGCATGGACGGGAGAGGAATCCCGAGAGGTCCCCTAGCAACTCGCATGGGGACTGGCCTTTCCTGAGGCCACCAGAGCGGGTCCCTGAGGTCCCCGTCGTAACTCGAGAAGACCTGCCGCAACTCGAGAAAATCCAGGAGGTTCTCCCCTCCAGGCGAGATGAGGCCCATTTCCGCTGAGGCGTCTCGAGGCTGATCACACCTCACCTCTGCAACTTCGAAAGGGTCCTTCACACCCTTGGTGCAAATCAAGAAGTTCCCCGACCTAGCCGTCTCCACTCGAGAGGAATCACGAGGGTCCCGCCCACATCCAGAGGAGCCCCGTTTCCGCCTCGTAGCTCGAGATGAGGGATCCTTTCCCTGCTTCGTCGGGAAAGAGTTCCCGGCCTTCCCGTCGCATCTCAAGAGGAGGCCCTCTCAACAGGAACGGCGAGAGGAACTCCAGGGTCGTGCCACCATTCCAAGAGTCCCCCAGATGTCTCAGTCCATTCCAGAGGAACCTCTTTTCCCTTCACCGGCTCGTCTTTCACGCCGAGGATCGACTCACACCAAGGTGGCACGTGGCACAGCCCTGTGGGAAAGCCTCGTGGGAAAGCCTCGAGGGACAGCCTCGAGGGAAAGCCACAGATCCCTTGATCCACGTGACAGGAAGCGTGACACTACTGCTGCAGCTCGGGAGGAAAGCGCACGTGCATGCCCCCACACGAGACGAGGCCTGACTCCCCTGGGGAGACTCAGAAGCACCCCAAGTTCCATGGCAACACTGGAGAGGAATCCTCAGGTTCCGGCCCCGACTCCACACAAGGACTGAGGCCCCGGCATGGACGGGAGAGGAATCCCGAGAGGTCCCCTACCAATTCGCATGGGGACTGGTCTTTCCTGAGGCCACCAGAGCGGGTCCCTGAGGTCCCCGTCGTAACTCGAGAAGACCTGCCGCAACTCGAGAAAATCCAGGAGGTTCTCCCCTCCAGGCGAGATGAGGACCATTTCCGCTGAGGCATCTCGAGGCTGATCACACCTCACCTCTGGAACTTCGAAAGGGTCCTTCACACCCTTGGTGCAAATCAAGAAGTTCCCCGACCTAGCCGTCTCCACTCGAGAGGAATCACGAGGGTCCCGCCCACATCCAGAGGAGCCCCGTTTCCGCCTCGTAGCTCGAGATGAGGGATCCTTTCCCTGCTTCGTCGAGAAAGAGTTCCCGGCATTCCCGTCGCATCTCAAGAGGAGGCCCTCTCAACAGGAACGGCGAGAGGAACTCCAGGGTCGTGCCACCATTCCAAGAGTCCCCCAGATGTCTCAGTCCATTCCAGAGGAACCTCTTTTCCCTTCACCGGCTCGTCTTTCACGCCGAGGATCGACTCGCACCAAGGTGGCACGTGGCACAGCCCTGTGGGAAAGCCTCGTGGGAAAGCCTCGAGGGACAGCCTCGAGGGAAAGCCACAGATCCCTTGATCCACGTGACAGGAAGCGTGACACTACTGCTGCAGCTCGGGAGGAAAGCGCACGTGCATGCCCCCACACGAGACGAGGCCTGACTCCCCTGGGGAGACTCAGAAGCACCCCAAGATCCATGGCAACACTGGAGAGGAATCCTCAGGTTCCGGCCCCGACTCCACACAAGGACTGAGGCCCCGGCATGGACGGGAGAGGAATCCCGAGAGGTCCCCTAGCAACTCGCATGGGGACTGGCCGTTCCTGAGGCCACCAGAGCGGGTCCCTGAGGTGCCCATCGTAACTCGAGAAGACCTGCCGCAACTCGAGAAAATCCAGGAGGTTCTCCCCTCCAGGCGAGATGAGGCCCATTTCCGCTGAGGCGTCTCGAGCCTGATCACACCTCACCTCTGGAACTTCGAAAGGGTCCTTCACACCCTTGGTGCAAATCAAGAAGTTCCCCGACATACCCGTCTCCACTCGAGAGGAATCACGAGGGTCCCGCCCACATCCAGAGGAGCCCCGTTTCCGCCTCGTAGCTCGAGATGAGGGATCCTTTCCCTGCTTCGTTGGGAAAGAGTTCCCGGCCTTCCCGTCGCATCTCAAGAGGAGGCCCTCTCAACAGGAACGGCGAGAGGAACTCCAGGGTCGTGCCACCATTCCAAGAGTCCCCCAGATGTCTCAGTCCATTCCAGAGGAACCTCTTTTCCCTTCACCGGCTCGTCTTTCACGCCGAGGATCGACTCACACCAAGGTGGCACGTGGCACAGCCCTGTGGGAAAGCCTCGTGGGAAAGCCTCGAGGGACAGCCTCGAGGGAAAGCCACAGATCCCTTGATCCACGTGACAGGAAGCGTGACACTACTGCTGCAGCTCGGGCGGAAAGCGCACGTGCATGCCCCCACTCGAGACGAGGCCTGACTCCCCTGGGGAGACTCAGAAGCACCCAAAGTTCCATGGCAACACTGGAGAGGAAACCTCAGGTTCCGGCCCCGACTCCACACAAGGACTGAGGCCCCGGCATGGACGGGAGAGGAATCCCGAGAGGTCCCCTAGCAACTCGCATAGGGACTGGTCTTTCCTGAGGCCACCAGAGCGGGTCCCTGAGGTCCCCGTCGTAACTCGAGAAGACCTGCCGCAACTCGAGAAAATCCAGGAGGTTCTCCCCTCCAGGCGAGATGAGGCCCATTTCCGCTGAGGCGTCTCGAGGCTGATCACACCTCACCTCTGGAACTTCAAAAGGGTCCTTCACACCCTTGGTGCAAATCAAGAAGATCCCCGACATACCCGTCTCCACTCGAGAGGAATCACGAGGGTCCCGCCCACATCCAGAGGAGCCCCGTTTCCGCCTCGTAGCTCGAGATGAGGGATCCTTTCCCTGCTTCGTCGGGAAAGAGTTCCCAGCGTTCCCGTCGCATCTCAAGAGGAGACCCTCTCAACAGGAACGGCGAGAGGAACTCCAGGGTCGTGCCACCATTCCAAGAGTCCCCCAGATGTCTCAGTCCATTCCAGAGGAACCTCTTTTCCCTTCACCGGCTCGTCTTTCACGCCGAGGATCGACTCGCACAAAGGTGGCACGTGGCACAGCCCTGTGGGAAAGCCTCGAGGGAAAGCCTCGAGGGATAGCCTCGAGGGAAAGCCACAGATCCCTTGATCCACGTGACAGGAAGCGTGACACTACTGCTGCAGCTCGGGAGGAAAGCGCACGTGCATGCCCCCACTCGAGACGAGGCCTGACTCCCCTGGGGAGACTCAGAAGCACCCCAAGATCCATGGCAACACTGGAGAGGAATCCTCAGGTTCCGGCCCCGACTCCACACAAGGACTGAGGCCCCGGCATGGACGGGAGAGGAATCCTGAGAGGTCCCCTACCAACTCGCATGGGGACTGGTCTTTCCTGAGGCCACCAGAGCGGGTCCCTGAGGTCCCCGTCGTAACTCAAGAAGACCTGCCGCAACTCGAGAAAATCCAGGAGGTTCTCCCCTCCAGGCGAGATGAGGCCCATTTCCGCTGAGGCGTCTCGAGGCTGATCACACCTCACCTCTGGAACTTCGAAAGGGTCCTTCACACCCTTGGTGCAAATCAAGAAGTTCCCCGACATACCCGTCTCCACTCGAGAGGAATCACGAGGGTCCCGCCCACATCCAGAGGAGCCCCGTTTCCGCCTCGTAGCTCGAGATGAGGGATCCTTTCCCTGCTTCGTCGGGAAAGAGTTCCCGGCCTTCCCGTCGCATCTCAAGAGGAGGCCCTCTCAACAGGAACGGCGAGAGGAACTCCAGGGTCGTGCCACCATTCCAAGAGTCCCCCAGATGTCTCAGTCCATTCCAGAGGAACCTCTTTTCCCTTCACCGGCTCGTCTTTCACGCCGAGGATCGACTCGCACCAAGGTGGCACGTGGCACAGCCCTGTGGGAAAGCCTCGTGGGAAAGCCTCGAGGGACAGCCTCGAGGGAAAGCCACAGATCCCTTGATCCACGTGACAGGAAGCGTGACACTACTGCTGCAGCTCGGGAGGAAAGCGCACGTGCATGCCCCCACTCGAGACGAGGCCTGACTCCCCTGGGGAGACTCAGAAGCACCCCAAGTTCCATGGCAACACTGGAGAGGAAACCTCAGGTTCCGGCCCCGACTCCACACAAGGACTGAGGCCCCGGCATGGACGGGAGAGGAATCCCGAGAGGTCCCCTAGCAACTCGCATGGGGACTGGCCTTTCCTGAGGCCACCAGAGCGGGTCCCTGAGGTCCCCGCCGTAACTCGAGAAGACCTGCCGCAACTCGAGAAAATCCAGGAGGTTCTCCCCTCCAGGCGAGATGAGGCCCATTTCCGCTGAGGCGTCTCGAGGCTGATCACACCTCACCTCTGGAACTTCAAAAGGGTCCTTCACACCCTTGGTGCAAATCAAGAAGTTCCCCGACATACCCGTCTCCACTCGAGAGGAATCACGAGGGTCCCGCCCACATCCAGAGGAGCCCCGTTTCCGCCTCGTAGCTCGAGATGAGGGATCCTTTCCCTGCTTCGTCGGGAAAGAGTTCCCAGCGTTCCCGTCGCATCTCAAGAGGAGACCCTCTCAACAGGAACGGCGAGAGGAACTCCAGGGTCGTGCCACCATTCCAAGAGTCCCCCAGATGTCTCAGTCCATTCCAGAGGAACCTCTTTTCCCTTCACCGGCTCGTCTTTCACGCCGAGGATCGACTCGCACAAAGGTGGCACGTGGCACAGCCCTGTGGGAAAGCCTCGAGGGAAAGCCTCGAGGGATAGCCTCGAGGGAAAGCCACAGATCCCTTGATCCACGTGACAGGAAGCGTGACACTACTGCTGCAGCTCGGGAGGAAAGCGCACGTGCATGCCCCCACTCGAGACGAGGCCTGACTCCCCTGGGGAGACTCAGAAGCACCCCAAGATCCATGGCAACACTGGAGAGGAATCCTCAGGTTCCGGCCCCGACTACACACAAGGACTTAGGCCCCGGCATGGACGGGAGAGGAATCCTGAGAGGTCCCCTACCAACTCGCATGGGGACTGGTCTTTCCTGAGGCCACCAGAGCGGGTCCCTGAGGTCCCCGTCGTAACTCGAGAAGACCTGCCGCAACTCGAGAAAATCCAGGAGGTTCTCCCCTCCAGGCGAGATGAGGCCCATTTCCGCTGAGGCGTCTCGAGGCTGATCACACCTCACCTCTGGAACTTCGAAAGGGTCCTTCACACCCTTGGTGCAAATCAAGAAGTTCCCCGACATACCCGTCTCCACTCGAGAGGAATCACGAGGGTCCCGCCCACATCCAGAGGAGCCCCGTTTCCGCCTCGTAGCTCGAGATGAGGGATCCTTTCCCTGCTTCGTCGGGAAAGAGTTCCCGGCCTTCCCGTCGCATCTCAAGAGGAGGCCCTCTCAACAGGAACGGCGAGAGGAACTCCAGGGTCGTGCCACCATTCCAAGAGTCCCCCAGATGTCTCAGTCCATTCCAGAGGAACCTCTATTCCCTTCACCGGCTCGTCTTTCACGCCGAGGATCGACTCGCACCAAGGTGGCACGTGGCACAGCCCTGTGGGAAAGCCTCGTGGGAAAGCCTCGAGGGACAGCCTCGAGGGAAAGCCACAGATCCCTTGATCCACGTGACAGGAAGCGTGACACTACTGCTGCAGCTCGGGAGGAAAGCGCACGTGCATGCCCCCACTCGAGACGAGGCCTGACTCCCCTGGGGAGACTCAGAAGCACCCCAAGATCCATGGCAACACTGGAGAGGAATCCTCAGGTTCCGGCCCCGACTCCACACAAGGACTGAGGCCCCGGCATGGACGGGAGAGGAATCCCGAGAGGTCCCCTAGCAACTCGCATGGGGACTGGCCTTTCCTTAGGCCACCAGAGCGGGTCCCTGAGGTCCCCGTCGTAACTCGAGAAGACCTGCCGCAACTCGAGAAAATCCAGGAGGTTCTCCCCTCCAGGCGAGATGAGGCCCATTTCCGCTGAGGCGTCTCGAGGCTGATCACACCTCCCCTCTGGAACTTCGAAAGGGTCCTTCACACCCTTGGTGCAAATCAAGAAGTTCCCCGACCTAGCCGTCTCCACTCGAGAGGAATCACGAGGGTCCCGCCCACATCCAGAGGAGCCCCGTTTCCGCCTCGTAGCTCGAGATGAGGGATCCTTTCCCTGCTTCGTCGGGAAAGAGTTCCCGGCGTTCCCGTCGCATCTCAAGAGGAGGCCCTCTCAACAGGAACGGCGAGAGGAACTCCAGGGTCGTGCCACCATTCCAAGAGTCCCCCAGATGTCTCAGTCCATTCCAGAGGAACCTCTTTTCCCTTCACCGGCTCGTCTTTCACGCCCAGGATCGACTCACACCAAGGTGGCACGTGGCACAGCCCTGTGGGAAAGCCTCGTGGGAAAGCCTCGAGGGACAGCCTCGAGGGAAAGCCACAGATCCCTTGATCCACGTGACAGGAAGCGTGACACTACTGCTGCAGCTCGGGAGGAAAGCGCACGTGCATGCCCCCACTCGAGACGAGGCCTGACTCCCCTGGGGAGACTCAGAAGCACCCCAAGTTCCATGGCAACACTGGAGAGGAATCCTCAGGTTCCGGCCCCGACTCCACACAAGGACTGAGGCCCCGGAATGGACGGGAGAGGAATCCTGAGAGGTCCCCTACCAATTCGCATGGGGACTGGTCTTTCCTGAGGCCACCAGAGCGGGTCCCTGAGGTCCCCGTCGTAACTCGAGAAGACCTGCCGCAACTCGAGAAAATCCAGGAGGTTCTCCCCTCCAGGCGAGATGAGGCCCATTTCCGCTGAGGCGTCTTGAGGCTGATCACACCTCACCTCTGGAACTTCGAAAGGGTCCTTCACACCCTTGGTGCAAATCAAGAAGTTCCCCGACCTAGCCATCTCCACTCGAGAGGAATCACGAGGGTCCCGCCCACATCCAGAGGAGCCCCGTTTCCGCCTCGTAGCTCGAGATGAGGGATCCTTTCCCGGCTTCGTCGGGAAAGAGTTCCCGGCCTTCCCGTCGCATCTCAAGAGGAGGCCCTCTCAACAGGAACGGCGAGAGGAACTCCAGGGTCGTGCCACCATTCCAAGAGTCCCCCAGATGTCTCAGTCCATTCCAGAGGAACCTCTTTTCCCTTCACCGGCTCGTCTTTCACGCCGAGGATCGACTCGCAGAAAGGTGGCACGTGGCACAGCCCTGTGGGAAAGCCTCGTGGGAAAGCCTCGAGGGACAGCCTCGAGGGAAAGCCACAGATCCCTTGATCCACGTGACAGGAAGCGTGACACTACTGCTGCAGCTCGGGAGGAAAGCGCACGTGCATGCCCCCACTCGAGACGAGGCCTGACTCCCCTGGGGAGACTCAGAAGCACCCCAAGATCCATGGCAACACTGGAGAGGAATCCTCAGGTTCCGGCCCCGACTCCACACAAGGACTGAGGCCCCGGCATGGACGGGAGAGGAATCCTGAGAGGTCCCCTACCAACTCGCATGGGGACTGGTCTTTCCTGAGGCCACCAGAGCGGGTCCCTGAGGTCCCCGTCGTAACTCGAGAAGACCTGCCGCAACTCGAGAAAATCCAGGAGGTTCTCCCCTCCAGGCGAGATGAGGCCCATTTCCGCTGAGGCGTCTCGAGGCTGATCACACCTCACCTCTGGAACTTCGAAAGGGTCCTTCACACCCTTGGTGCAAATCAAGAAGTTCCCCGACATACCCGTCTCCACTCGAGAGGAATCACGAGGGTCCCGCCCACATCCAGAGGAGCCCCGTTTCCGCCTCGTAGCTCGAGATGAGGGATCCTTTCCCGGCTTCTTCGGGAAAGAGTTCCCGGCATTCCCGTCGCATCTCAAGAGGAGGCCCTCTCAACAGGAACGGCGAGAGGAACTCCAGGGTCGTGCCACCATTCCAAGAGTCCCGCAGATGTCTCAGTCCATTCCAGAGGAACCTCTTTTCCCTTCACCGGCTCGTCTTTCACGCCGAGGATCGACTCACACCAAGGTGGCACGTGGCACAGCCCTGTGGGAAAGCCTCGTGGGAAAGCGTCGAGGGACAGCCTCGAGGGAAAGCCACAGATCCCTTGATCCACGTGACAGGAAGCGTGACACTACTGCTGCAGCTCGGGAGGAAAGCGCACGTGCATGCCCCCACTCGAGACGAGGCCTGACTCCCCTGGGGAGACTCAGAAGCACCCCAAGATCCATGGCAACACTGGAGAGGAATCCTCAGGTTCCGGCCCCGACTCCACACAAGGACTGAGGCCCCGGCATGGACGGGAGAGGAATCCCGAGAGGTCCCCTAGCAACTCGCATGGGGACTGGCCTTTCCTTAGGCCACCAGAGCGGGTCCCTGAGGTCCCCGTCGTAACTCGAGAAGACCTGCCGCAACTCGAGAAAATCCAGGAGGTTCTCCCCTCCAGGCGAGATGAGGCCCATTTCCGCTGAGGCGTCTCGAGGCTGATCACACCTCACCTCTGGAACTTCGAAAGGGTCCTTCACACCCTTGGTGCAAATCAAGAAGTTCCCCGACCTAGCCTTCTCCACTCGAGAGGAATCACGAGGGTCCCGCCCACATCCAGAGGAGCCCCGTTTCCGCCTCGTAGCTCGAGATGAGGGATCCTTTCCCTGCTTCGTCGGGAAAGAGTTCCCGGCCTTCCCGTCGCATCTCAAGAGGAGGCCCTCTCAACAGGAAAGGCGAGAGGAACTCCAGGGTCGTGCCACCATTCCAAGAGTCCCCCAGATGTCTCAGTCCATTCCAGAGGAACCTCTTTTCCCTTCACCGGCTCGTCTTTCACGCCGAGGATCGACTCACACCAAGGTGGCACGTGGCACAGCCCTGTGGGAAAGCCTCGTGGGAAAGCCTCGAGGGACAGCCTCGAGGGAAAGCCACAGATCCCTTGATCCACGTGACAGGAAGCGTGACACTACTGCTGCAGCTCGGGAGGAAAGCGCACGTGCATGCCCCCACTCGAGACGAGGCCTGACTCCCCTGGGGAGACTCAGAAGCACCCCAAGTTCCATGGCAACACTGGAGAGGAATCCTCAGGTTCCGGCCCCGACTCCACACAAGGACTGAGGCCCCGGAATGGACGGGAGAGGAATCCTGAGAGGTCCCCTACCAATTCGCATGGGGACTGGTCTTTCCTGAGGCCACCAGAGCGGGTCCCTGAGGTCCCCGTCGTAACTCGAGAAGACCTGCCGCAACTCGAGAAAATCCAGGAGGTTCTCCCCTCCAGGCGAGATGAGGCCCATTTCCGCTGAGGCGTCTTGAGGCTGATCACACCTCACCTCTGGAACTTCGAAAGGGTCCTTCACACCCTTGGTGCAAATCAAGAAGTTCCCCGACCTAGCCATCTCCACTCGAGAGGAATCACGAGGGTCCCGCCCACATCCAGAGGAGCCCCGTTTCCGCCTCGTAGCTCGAGATGAGGGATCCTTTCCCGGCTTCGTCGGGAAAGAGTTCCCGGCCTTCCCGTCGCATCTCAAGAGGAGGCCCTCTCAACAGGAACGGCGAGAGGAACTCCAGGGTCGTGCCACCATTCCAAGAGTCCCCCAGATGTCTCAGTCCATTCCAGAGGAACCTCTTTTCCCTTCACCGGCTCGTCTTTCACGCCGAGGATCGACTCGCAGAAAGGTGGCACGTGGCACAGCCCTGTGGGAAAGCCTCGTGGGAAAGCCTCGAGGGACAGCCTCGAGGGAAAGCCACAGATCCCTTGATCCACGTGACAGGAAGCGTGACACTACTGCTGCAGCTCGGGAGGAAAGCGCACGTGCATGCCCCCACTCGAGACGAGGCCTGACTCCCCTGGGGAGACTCAGAAGCACCCCAAGATCCATGGCAACACTGGAGAGGAATCCTCAGGTTCCGGCCCCGACTCCACACAAGGACTGAGGCCCCGGCATGGACGGGAGAGGAATCCTGAGAGGTCCCCTACCAACTCGCATGGGGACTGGTCTTTCCTGAGGCCACCAGAGCGGGTCCCTGAGGTCCCCGTCGTAACTCGAGAAGACCTGCCGCAACTCGAGAAAATCCAGGAGGTTCTCCCCTCCAGGCGAGATGAGGCCCATTTCCGCTGAGGCGTCTCGAGGCTGATCACACCTCACCTCTGGAACTTCGAAAGGGTCCTTCACACCCTTGGTGCAAATCAAGAAGTTCCCCGACATACCCGTCTCCACTCGAGAGGAATCACGAGGGTCCCGCCCACATCCAGAGGAGCCCCGTTTCCGCCTCGTAGCTCGAGATGAGGGATCCTTTCCCTGCTTCGTCGGGAAAGAGTTCCCGGCCTTCCCGTCGCATCTCAAGAGGAGGCCCTCTCAACAGGAACGGCGAGAGGAACTCCAGGGTCGTGCCACCATTCCAAGAGTCCCCCAGATGTCTCAGTCCATTCCAGAGGAACCTCTTTTCCCTTCACCGGCTCGTCTTTCACGCCGAGGATCGACTCGCACCAAGGTGGCACGTGGCACAGCCCTGTGGGAAAGCCTCGTGGGAAAGCCTCGAGGGACAGCCTCGAGGGAAAGCCACAGATCCCTTGATCCACGTGACAGGAAGCGTGACACTACTGCTGCAGCTCGGGAGGAAAGCGCACGTGCATGCCCCCACTCGAGACGAGGCCTGACTCCCCTGGGGAGACTCAGAAGCACCCCAAGATCCATGGCAACACTGGAGAGGAATCCTCAGGTTCCGGCCCCGACTCCACACAAGGACTGAGGCCCCGGCATGGACGGGAGAGGAATCCCGAGAGGTCCCCTAGCAACTCGCATGGGGACTGGCCTTTCCTGAGGCCACCAGAGCGGGTCCCTGAGGTCCCCGTCGTAACTCGAGAAGACCTGCCGCAACTCGAGAAAATCCAGGAGGTTCTCCCCTCCAGGCGAGATGAGGCCCATTTCCGCTGAGGCGTCTCGAGGCTGATCACACCTCACCTCTGCAACTTCGAAAGGGTCCTTCACACCCTTGGTGCAAATCAAGAAGTTCCCCGACCTAGCCGTCTCCACTCGAGAGGAATCACGAGGGTCCCGCCCACATCCAGAGGAGCCCCGTTTCCGCCTCGTAGCTCGAGATGAGGGATCCTTTCCCTGCTTCGTCGGGAAAGAGTTCCCGGCCTTCCCGTCGCATCTCAAGAGGAGGCCCTCTCAACAGGAACGGCGAGAGGAACTCCAGGGTCGTGCCACCATTCCAAGAGTCCCCCAGATGTCTCAGTCCATTCCAGAGGAACCTCTTTTCCCTTCACCGGCTCGTCTTTCACGCCGAGGATCGACTCACACCAAGGTGGCACGTGGCACAGCCCTGTGGGAAAGCCTCGTGGGAAAGCCTCGAGGGACAGCCTCGAGGGAAAGCCACAGATCCCTTGATCCACGTGACAGGAAGCGTGACACTACTGCTGCAGCTCGGGAGGAAAGCGCACGTGCATGCCCCCACTCGAGACGAGGCCTGACTCCCCTGGGGAGACTCAGAAGCACCCCAAGTTCCATGGCAACACTGGAGAGGAATCCTCAGGTTCCGGCCCCGACTCCACACAAGGACTGAGGCCCCGGCATGGACGGGAGAGGAATCCCGAGAGGTCCCCTACCAATTCGCATGGGGACTGGTCTTTCCTGAGGCCACCAGAGCGGGTCCCTGAGGTCCCCGTGGTAACTCGAGAAGACCTGCCGCAACTCGAGAAAATCCAGGAGGTTCTCCCCTCCAGGCGAGATGAGGACCATTTCCGCTGAGGCATCTCGAGGCTGATCACACCTCACCTCTGGAACTTCGAAAGGGTCCTTCACACCCTTGGTGCAAATCAAGAAGTTCCCCGACCTAGCCGTCTCCACTCGAGAGGAATCACGAGGGTCCCGCCCACATCCAGAGGAGCCCCGTTTCCGCCTCGTAGCTCGAGATGAGGGATCCTTTCCCTGCTTCGTCGAGAAAGAGTTCCCGGCATTCCCGTCGCATCTCAAGAGGAGGCCCTCTCAACAGGAACGGCGAGAGGAACTCCAGGGTCGTGCCACCATTCCAAGAGTCCCCCAGATGTCTCAGTCCATTCCAGAGGAACCTCTTTTCCCTTCACCGGCTCGTCTTTCACGCCGAGGATCGACTCGCACCAAGGTGGCACGTGGCACAGCCCTGTGGGAAAGCCTCGTGGGAAAGCCTCGAGGGACAGCCTCGAGGGAAAGCCACAGATCCCTTGATCCACGTGACAGGAAGCGTGACACTACTGCTGCAGCTCGGGAGGAAAGCGCACGTGCATGCCCCCACACGAGACGAGGCCTGACTCCCCTGGGGAGACTCAGAAGCACCCCAAGATCCATGGCAACACTGGAGAGGAATCCTCAGGTTCCGGCCCCGACTCCACACAAGGACTGAGGCCCCGGCATGGACGGGAGAGGAATCCCGAGAGGTCCCCTAGCAACTCGCATGGGGACTGGCCGTTCCTGAGGCCACCAGAGCGGGTCCCTGAGGTGCCCATCGTAACTCGAGAAGACCTGCCGCAACTCGAGAAAATCCAGGAGGTTCTCCCCTCCAGGCGAGATGAGGCCCATTTCCGCTGAGGCGTCTCGAGCCTGATCACACCTCACCTCTGGAACTTCGAAAGGGTCCTTCACACCCTTGGTGCAAATCAAGAAGTTCCCCGACCTAGCCGTCTCCACTCGAGAGGAATCACGAGGGTCCCGCCCACATCCAGAGGAGCCCCGTTTCCGCCTCGTAGCTCGAGATGAGGGATCCTTTCCCTGCTTCGTTGGGAAAGAGTTCCCGGCCTTCCCGTCGCATCTCAAGAGGAGGCCCTCTCAACAGGAACGGCGAGAGGAACTCCAGGGTCGTGCCACCATTCCAAGAGTCCCCCAGATGTCTCAGTCCATTCCAGAGGAACCTCTTTTCCCTTCACCGGCTCGTCTTTCACGCCGAGGATCGACTCACACCAAGGTGGCACGTGGCACAGCCCTGTGGGAAAGCCTCGTGGGAAAGCCTCGAGGGACAGCCTCGAGGGAAAGCCACAGATCCCTTGATCCACGTGACAGGAAGCGTGACACTACTGCTGCAGCTCGGGCGGAAAGCGCACGTGCATGCCCCCACTCGAGACGAGGCCTGACTCCCCTGGGGAGACTCAGAAGCACCCAAAGTTCCATGGCAACACTGGAGAGGAAACCTCAGGTTCCGGCCCCGACTCCACACAAGGACTGAGGCCCCGGCATGGACGGGAGAGGAATCCCGAGAGGTCCCCTAGCAACTCGCATAGGGACTGGTCTTTCCTGAGGCCACCAGAGCGGGTCCCTGAGGTCCCCGTCGTAACTCGAGAAGACCTGCCGCAACTCGAGAAAATCCAGGAGGTTCTCCCCTCCAGGCGAGATGAGGCCCATTTCCGCTGAGGCGTCTCGAGGCTGATCACACCTCACCTCTGGAACTTCAAAAGGGTCCTTCACACCCTTGGTGCAAATCAAGAAGATCCCCGACATACCCGTCTCCACTCGAGAGGAATCACGAGGGTCCCGCCCACATCCAGAGGAGCCCCGTTTCCGCCTCGTAGCTCGAGATGAGGGATCCTTTCCCTGCTTCGTCGGGAAAGAGTTCCCAGCGTTCCCGTCGCATCTCAAGAGGAGACCCTCTCAACAGGAACGGCGAGAGGAACTCCAGGGTCGTGCCACCATTCCAAGAGTCCCCCAGATGTCTCAGTCCATTCCAGAGGAACCTCTTTTCCCTTCACCGGCTCGTCTTTCACGCCGAGGATCGACTCGCACAAAGGTGGCACGTGGCACAGCCCTGTGGGAAAGCCTCGAGGGAAAGCCTCGAGGGATAGCCTCGAGGGAAAGCCACAGATCCCTTGATCCACGTGACAGGAAGCGTGACACTACTGCTGCAGCTCGGGAGGAAAGCGCACGTGCATGCCCCCACTCGAGACGAGGCCTGACTCCCCTGGGGAGACTCAGAAGCACCCCAAGATCCATGGCAACACTGGAGAGGAATCCTCAGGTTCCGGCCCCGACTCCACACAAGGACTGAGGCCCCGGCATGGACGGGAGAGGAATCCTGAGAGGTCCCCTACCAACTCGCATGGGGACTGGTCTTTCCTGAGGCCACCAGAGCGGGTCCCTGAGGTCCCCGTCGTAACTCGAGAAGACCTGCCGCAACTCGAGAAAATCCAGGAGGTTCTCCCCTCCAGGCGAGATGAGGCCCATTTCCGCTGAGGCGTCTCGAGGCTGATCACACCTCACCTCTGGAACTTCGAAAGGGTCCTTCACACCCTTGGTGCAAATCAAGAAGTTCCCCGACATACCCGTCTCCACTCGAGAGGAATCACGAGGGTCCCGCCCACATCCAGAGGAGCCCCGTTTCCGCCTCGTAGCTCGAGATGAGGGATCCTTTCCCTGCTTCGTCGGGAAAGAGTTCCCGGCCTTCCCGTCGCATCTCAAGAGGAGGCCCTCTCAACAGGAACGGCGAGAGGAACTCCAGGGTCGTGCCACCATTCCAAGAGTCCCCCAGATGTCTCAGTCCATTCCAGAGGAACCTCTTTTCCCTTCACCGGCTCGTCTTTCACGCCGAGGATCGACTCGCACCAAGGTGGCACGTGGCACAGCCCTGTGGGAAAGCCTCGTGGGAAAGCCTCGAGGGACAGCCTCGACGGAAAGCCACAGATCCCTTGATCCACGTGACAGGAAGCGTGACACTACTGCTGCAGCTCGGGAGGAAAGCGCACGTGCATGCCCCCACTCGAGACGAGGCCTGACTCCCCTGGGGAGACTCAGAAGCACCCAAAGTTCCATGGCAACACTGGAGAGGAAACCTCAGGTTCCGGCCCCGACTCCACACAAGGACTGAGGCCCCGGCATGGACGGGAGAGGAATCCCGAGAGGTCCCCTAGCAACTCGCATGGGGACTGGTCTTTCCTGAGGCCACCAGAGCGGGTCCCTGAGGTCCCCGTCGTAACTCGAGAAGACCTGCCGCAACTCGAGAAAATCCAGGAGGTTCTCCCCTCCAGGCGAGATGAGGCCCATTTCCGCTGAGGCGTCTCGAGGCTGATCACACCTCACCTCTGGAACTTCAAAAGGGTCCTTCACACCCTTGGTGCAAATCAAGAAGTTCCCCGACATACCCGTCTCCACTCGAGAGGAATCACGAGGGTCCCGCCCACATCCAGAGGAGCCCCGTTTCCGCCTCGTAGCTCGAGATGAGGGATCCTTTCCCTGCTTCGTCGGGAAAGAGTTCCCAGCGTTCCCGTCGCATCTCAAGAGGAGACCCTCTCAACAGGAACGGCGAGAGGAACTCCAGGGTCGTGCCACCATTCCAAGAGTCCCCCAGATGTCTCAGTCCATTCCAGAGGAACCTCTTTTCCCTTCACCGGCTCGTCTTTCACGCCGAGGATCGACTCGCACAAAGGTGGCACGTGGCACAGCCCTGTGGGAAAGCCTCGAGGGAAAGCCTCGAGGGATAGCCTCGAGGGAAAGCCACAGATCCCTTGATCCACGTGACAGGAAGCGTGACACTACTGCTGCAGCTCGGGAGGAAAGCGCACGTGCATGCCCCCACTCGAGACGAGGCCTGACTCCCCTGGGGAGACTCAGAAGCACCCCAAGATCCATGGCAACACTGGAGAGGAATCCTCAGGTTCCGGCCCCGACTACACACAAGGACTGAGGCCCCGGCATGGACGGGAGAGGAATCCTGAGAGGTCCCCTACCAACTCGCATGGGGACTGGTCTTTCCTGAGGCCACCAGAGCGGGTCCCTGAGGTCCCCGTCGTAACTCGAGAAGACCTGCCGCAACTCGAGAAAATCCAGGAGGTTCTCCCCTCCAGGCGAGATGAGGCCCATTTCCGCTGAGGCGTCTCGAGGCTGATCACACCTCACCTCTGGAACTTCGAAAGGGTCCTTCACACCCTTGGTGCAAATCAAGAAGTTCCCCGACATACCCGTCTCCACTCGAGAGGAATCACGAGGGTCCCGCCCACATCCAGAGGAGCCCCGTTTCCGCCTCGTAGCTCGAGATGAGGGATCCTTTCCCTGCTTCGTCGGGAAAGAGTTCCCGGCCTTCCCGTCGCATCTCAAGAGGAGGCCCTCTCAACAGGAACGGCGAGAGGAACTCCAGGGTCGTGCCACCATTCCAAGAGTCCCCCAGATGTCTCAGTCCATTCCAGAGGAACCTCTATTCCCTTCACCGGCTCGTCTTTCACGCCGAGGATCGACTCGCACCAAGGTGGCACGTGGCACAGCCCTGTGGGAAAGCCTCGTGGGAAAGCCTCGAGGGACAGCCTCGAGGGAAAGCCACAGATCCCTTGATCCACGTGACAGGAAGCGTGACACTACTGCTGCAGCTCGGGAGGAAAGCGCACGTGCATGCCCCCACTCGAGACGAGGCCTGACTCCCCTGGGGAGACTCAGAAGCACCCCAAGATCCATGGCAACACTGGAGAGGAATCCTCAGGTTCCGGCCCCGACTCCACACAAGGACTGAGGCCCCGGCATGGACGGGAGAGGAATCCCGAGAGGTCCCCTAGCAACTCGCATGGGGACTGGCCTTTCCTGAGGCCACCAGAGCGGGTCCCTGAGGTCCCCGTCGTAACTCGAGAAGACCTGCCGCAACTCGAGAAAATCCAGGAGGTTCTCCCCTCCAGGCGAGATGAGGCCCATTTCCGCTGAGGCGTCTCGAGGCTGATCACACCTCACCTCTGGAACTTCGAAAGGGTCCTTCACACCCTTGGTGCAAATCAAGAAGTTCCCCGACATACCCGTCTCCACTCGAGAGGAATCACGAGGGTCCCGCCCACATCCAGAGGAGCCCCGTTTCCGCCTCGTAGCTCGAGATGAGGGATCCTTTCCCTGCTTCGTCGGGAAAGAGTTCCCGGCCTTCCCGTCGCATCTCAAGAGGAGGCCCTCTCAACAGGAACGGCGAGAGGAACTCCAGGGTCGTGCCACCATTCCAAGAGTCCCCCAGATGTCTCAGTCCATTCCAGAGGAACCTCTTTTCCCTTCACCGGCTCGTCTTTCACGCCGAGGATCGACTCGCACCAAGGTGGCACGTGGCACAGCCCTGTGGGAAAGCCTCGTGGGAAAGCCTCGAGGGACAGCCTCGACGGAAAGCCACAGATCCCTTGATCCACGTGACAGGAAGCGTGACACTACTGCTGCAGCTCGGGAGGAAAGCGCACGTGCATGCCCCCACTCGAGACGAGGCCTGACTCCCCTGGGGAGACTCAGAAGCACCCCAAGATCCATGGCAACACTGGAGAGGAATCCTCAGGTTCCGGCCCCGACTACACACAAGGACTGAGGCCCCGGCATGGACGGGAGAGGAATCCTGAGAGGTCCCCTACCAACTCGCATGGGGACTGGTCTTTCCTGAGGCCACCAGAGCGGGTCCCTGAGGTCCCCGTCGTAACTCGAGAAGACCTGCCGCAACTCGAGAAAATCCAGGAGGTTCTCCCCTCCAGGCGAGATGAGGCCCATTTCCGCTGAGGCGTCTCGAGGCTGATCACACCTCACCTCTGGAACTTCGAAAGGGTCCTTCACACCCTTGGTGCAAATCAAGAAGTTCCCCGACATACCCGTCTCCACTCGAGAGGAATCACGAGGGTCCCGCCCACATCCAGAGGAGCCCCGTTTCCGCCTCGTAGCTCGAGATGAGGGATCCTTTCCCTGCTTCGTCGGGAAAGAGTTCCCGGCCTTCCCGTCGCATCTCAAGAGGAGGCCCTCTCAACAGGAACGGCGAGAGGAACTCCAGGGTCGTGCCACCATTCCAAGAGTCCCCCAGATGTCTCAGTCCATTCCAGAGGAACCTCTATTCCCTTCACCGGCTCGTCTTTCACGCCGAGGATCGACTCGCACCAAGGTGGCACGTGGCACAGCCCTGTGGGAAAGCCTCGTGGGAAAGCCTCGAGGGACAGCCTCGAGGGAAAGCCACAGATCCCTTGATCCACGTGACAGGAAGCGTGACACTACTGCTGCAGCTCGGGAGGAAAGCGCACGTGCATGCCCCCACTCGAGACGAGGCCTGACTCCCCTGGGGAGACTCAGAAGCACCCCAAGATCCATGGCAACACTGGAGAGGAATCCTCAGGTTCCGGCCCCGACTCCACACAAGGACTGAGGCCCCGGCATGGACGGGAGAGGAATCCCGAGAGGTCCCCTAGCAACTCGCATGGGGACTGGCCTTTCCTGAGGCCACCAGAGCGGGTCCCTGAGGTCCCCGTCGTAACTCGAGAAGACCTGCCGCAACTCGAGAAAATCCAGGAGGTTCTCCCCTCCAGGCGAGATGAGGCCCATTTCCGCTGAGGCGTCTCGAGGCTGATCACACCTCACCTCTGCAACTTCGAAAGGGTCCTTCACACCCTTGGTGCAAATCAAGAAGTTCCCCGACCTAGCCGTCTCCACTCGAGAGGAATCACGAGGGTCCCGCCCACATCCAGAGGAGCCCCGTTTCCGCCTCGTAGCGCGAGATGAGGGATCCTTTCCCTGCTTCGTCGGGAAAGAGTTCCCGGCCTTCCCGTCGCATCTCAAGAGGAGGCCCTCTCAACAGGAACGGCGAGAGGAACTCCAGGGTCGTGCCACCATTCCAAGAGTCCCCCAGATGTCTCAGTCCATTCCAGAGGAACCTCTTTTCCCTTCACCGGCTCGTCTTTCACGCCGAGGATCGACTCACACCAAGGTGGCACGTGGCACAGCCCTGTGGGAAAGCCTCGTGGGAAAGCCTCGAGGGACAGCCTCGAGGGAAAGCCACAGATCCCTTGATCCACGTGACAGGAAGCGTGACACTACTGCTGCAGCTCAGGAGGAAAGCGCACGTGCATGCCCCCACTCGAGACGAGGCCTGACTCCCCTGGGGAGACTCAGAAGCACCCCAAGTTCCATGGCAACACTGGAGAGGAATCCTCAGGTTCCGGCCCCGACTCCACACAAGGACTGAGGCCCCGGCATGGACGGGAGAGGAATCCCGAGAGGTCCCCTAGCAACTCGCATGGGGACTGGCCTTTCCTGAGGCCACCAGAGCGGGTCCCTGAGGTCCCCGTCGTAACTCGAGAAGACCTGCCGCAACTCGAGAAAATCCAGGAGGTTCTCCCCTCCAGGCGAGATGAGACCCATTTCCGCTGATGCGTCTCGAGCCTGATCACACCTCACCTCTGGAACTTCGAAAGGGTCCTTCACACCCTTGGTGCAAATCAAGAAGTTCCCCGACATAGCCGTCTCCACTCGAGAGGAATCACGAGGGTCCCGCCCACATCCAGAGGAGCCCCGTTTCCGCCTCGTAGCTCGAGATGAGGGATCCTTTCCCTGCTTCGTTGGGAAAGAGTTCCCGGCCTTCCCGTCGCATCTCAAGAGGAGGCCCTCTCAACAGGAACGGCGAGAGGAACTCCAGGGTCGTGCCACCATTCCAAGAGTCCCCCAGATGTCTCAGTCCATTCCAGAGGAACCTCTTTTCCCTTCACCGGCTCGTCTTTCACGCCGAGGATCGACTCACACCAAGGTGGCACGTGGCACAGCCCTGTGGGAAAGCCTCGTGGGAAAGCCTCGAGGGACAGCCTCGAGGGATAGCCACAGATCCCTTGATCCACGTGACAGGAAGCGTGACACTACTGCTGCAGCTCGGGAGGAAAGCGCACGTGCATGCCCTCACTCGAGACGAGGCCTGACTCCCCTGGGGAGACTCAGAAGCACCCCAAGATCCATGGCAACACTGGAGAGGAATCCTCAGGTTCCGGCCCCGACTCCACACAAGGACTGAGGCCCCGGCATGGACGGGAGAGGAATCCCGAGAGGTCCCCTAGCAACTCGCATGGGGACTGGCCTTTCCTGAGGCCACCAGAGCGGGTCCCTGAGGTCCCCGTCGTAACTCGAGAAGACCTGCCGCAAATCGAGAAAATCCAGGAGGTTCTCCCCTCCAGGCGAGATGAGGCCCATTTCCGCTGAGGCGTCTCGAGGCTGATCACACCTCACCTCTGGAACTTCGAAAGGGTCCTTCACACCCTTGGTGCAAATCAAGAAGTTCCCCGACCTAGCCGTCTCCAATCGAGAGGAATCACGAGGGTCCCGCCCACATCCAGAGGAGCCCCGTTTCCGCCTCGTAGCTCGAGATGAGGGATCCTTTCCCGGCTTCGTCGGGAAAGAGTTCCCGGCCTTCCCGTCGCATCTCAAGAGGAGGCCCTCTCAACAGGAACGGCGAGAGGAACTCCAGGGTCGTGCCACCATTCCAAGAGTCCCCCAGATGTCTCAGTCCATTCCAGAGGAACCTCTTTTCCCTTCACCGGCTCGTCTTTCACGCCGAGGATCGACTCACACCAAGGTGGCACGTGGCACAGCCCTGTGGGAAAGCCTCGTGGGAAAGCCTCGAGGGACAGCCTCGAGGGAAAGCCGCAGATCCCTTGATCCACGTGACAGGAAGCGTGACACTACTGCTGCAGCTCGGGAGGAAAGCGCACGTGCATGCCCCCACTCGAGACGAGGCCTGACTCCCCTGGGGAGACTCAGAAGCACCCCAAGATCCATCCAACACTGGAGAGGAATCCTCAGGTTCCGGCCCCGACTCCACACAAGGACTGAGGCCCCGGCATGGACGGGAGAGGAATCCCGAGAGGTCCCCTAGCAACTCGCATGGGGACTGGCCTTTCCTGAGGCCACCAGAGCGGGTCCCTGAGGTCCCCGTCGTAACTCGAGAAGACCTGCCGCAACTCGAGAAAATCCAGGAGGTTCTCCCCTCCAGGCGAGATGAGGCCCATTTCCGCTGAGGCGTCTCGAGGCTGATCACACCTCACCTCTGGAACTTCGAAAGGCTCCTTCACACACTTGGTGCAAATCAAGAAGTTCCCCGACATACCCGTCTCCACTCGAGAGGAATCACGAGGGTCCCGCCCACATCCAGAGGAGCCCCGTTTCCGCCTCGTAGCTCGAGATGAGGGATCCTTTCCCTGCTTCGTCGGGAAAGAGTTCCCGGCCGTCCCGTCGCATCTCAAGAGGAGGCCCTCTCAACAGGAACGGCGAGAGGAACTCCAGGGTCGTGCCACCATTCCAAGAGTCCCCCAGATGTCTCAGTCCATTCCAGAGGAACCTCTTTTCCCTTCACCGGCTCGTCTTTCACGCCGAGGATCGACTCACACCAAGGTTGCACGTGGCACAGCCCTGTGGGAAAGCCTCGTGGGAAAGCCTCGAGGGACAGCCTCGAGGGAAAGCCACAGATCCCTTGATCCACGTGACAGGAAGCGTGACACTACTGCTGCAGCTCGGGAGGAAAGCGCACGTGCATGCCCCCTCTCGAGACGAGGCCTGACTCCCCTGGGGAGACTCAGAAGCACCCAAAGTTCCATGGCAACACTGGAGAGGAAACCTCAGGTTCCGGCCCCGACTCCACACAAGGACTGAGGCCCCGGCATGGACGGGAGAGGAATCCCGAGAGGTCCCCTAGCAACTCGCATGGGGACTGGTCTTTCCTGAGGCCACCAGAGCGGGTCCCTGAGGTCCCCGTCGTAACTCGAGAAGACCTGCCGAAACTCGAGAAAATCCAGGAGGTTCTCCCCTCCAGGCGAGATGAGGCCCATTTCCGCTGAGGCGTCTCGAGGCTGATCACACCTCACCTCTGGAACTTCGAAAGGGTCCTTCACACCCTTGGTGCAAATCAAGAAGTTCCCCGACATACCCGTCTCCACTCGAGAGGAATCACGAGGGTCCCGCCCACATCCAGAGGAGCCCCGTTTCCGCCTCGTAGCTCGAGATGAGGGATCCTTTCCCGGCTTCGTCGGGAAAGAGTTCCCGGCCTTCCCGTCGCATCTCAAGAGGAGGCCCTCTCAACAGGAACGGCGAGAGGAACTCCAGGGTCGTGCCACCATTCCAAGAGTCCCCCAGATGTCTCAGTCCATTCCAGAGGAACCTCTTTTCCCTTCACCGGCTCGTCTTTCACGCCGAGGATCGACTCACACCAAGGTGGCACGTGGCACAGCCATGTGGGAAAGCCTCGTGGGAAAGCCTCGAGGGACAGCCTCGAGGGAAAGCCACAGATCCCTTGATCCACGTGACAGGAAGCGTGACACTACTGCTGCAGCTCGGGAGGAAAGCGCACGTGCATGCCCCCACTCGAGACGAGGCCTGACTCCCCTGGGGAGACTCAGAAGCACCCCAAGATCCATGTCAACACTGGAGAGGAATCCTCAGGTTCCGGCCCCGACTCCACACAAGGACTGAGGCCCCGGCATGGACGGGAGAGGAATCCCGAGAGGTCCCCTAGCAACTCGCATGGGGACTGGCCTTTCCTGAGGCCACCAGAGCGGATCCCTGAGGTCCCCGTCGTAACTCGAGAAGACCTGCCGCAACTCGGGAAAATCCAGGAGGTTTTCCCTCCAGGCGAGATGAGGCCCATTTCCGCTGAGGCGTCTCGAGACTGATCACACCTCACCTCTGGAACTTCGAAAGGCTCCTTCACACACTTGGTGCAAATCAAGAAGTTCCCCGACATACCCGTCTCCACTCGAGAGGAATCACGAGGGTCCCGCCCACATCCAGAGGAGCCCCGTTTCCGCCTCGTAGATCGAGATGAGGGATCCTTTCCCTGCTTCGTCGGGAAAGAGTTCCCGGCGTTCCCGTCGCATCTCAAGAGGAGGCCCTCTCAACAGGAACGGCGAGAGGAACTCCAGGGTCGTGCCACCATTCCAAGAGTCCCCCAGATGTCTCAGTCCATTCCAGAGGAACCTCTTTTCCCTTCACCGGCTCCTCTTTCACGCCGAGGATCGACTCACACCAAGGTGGCACGTGGCACAGCCCTGTGGGAAAGCCTCGTGGGAAAGCCTCGAGGGACAGCCTCGAGGGAAAGCCGCAGATCCCTTGATCCACGTGACAGGAAGCGTGACACTACTGCTGCAGCTCGGGAGGAAAGCGCACGTGCATGCCCACACTCGAGACGAGGCCTGACTCCCCTGGGGAGACTCAGAAGCACCCCAAGATCCATTGCAACACTGGAGAGGAATCCTCAGGTTCCGGCCCCGACTCCACACAAGGACTGAGGCCCCGGCATGGACGGGAGAGGAATCCCGAGAGGTCCCCTAGCAACTCGCATGGGGACTGGCCTTTCCTGAGGCCACCAGAGCGGGTCCCTGAGGTCCCCGTCGTAACTCGAGAAGACCTGCCGCAACTCGAGAAAATCCAGGAGGTTCTCCCCTCCAGGCGAGATGAGGCCCATTTCCGCTGAGGCGTCTCGAGGCTGATCACACCTCACCTCTGGAACTTCGAAAGGCTCCTTCACACCCTTGGTGCAAATCAAGAAGTTCCCCGACCTAGCCGTCTCCAATCGAGAGGAATCACGAGGGTCCCGCCCACATCCAGAGGAGCCCCGTTTCCGCCTCGTAGCTCGAGATGAGGGATCCTTTCCCTGCTTCGTCGGGAAAGAGTTCCCGGCCTTCCCGTCGCATCTCAAAAGGAGGCCCTCTCAACAGGAACGGCGAGAGGAACTCCAGGGTCGTGCCACCATTCCAAGAGTCCCCCAGATGTCTCAGTCCATTCCAGAGGAACCTCTTTTCCCTTCACCGGCTCGTCTTTCACGCCGAGGATCGACTCACACCAAGGTGGCACGTGGCACAGCCCTGTGGGAAAGCCTCGTGGGAAAGCCTCGAGGGACAGCCTCGAGGGAAAGCCACAGATCCCTTGATCCACGTGACAGGAAGCGTGACCCTACTGCTGCAGCTCGGGAGGAAAGCGCACGTGCATGCCCCCACTCGAGACGAGGCCTGACTCCCCTGGGGAGACTCAGAAGCACCCCAAGATCCATGGCAACACTGGAGAGGAATCCTCAGGTTCCGGCCCCGACTCCACACAAGGACTGAGGCCCCGGAATGGACGGGAGAGGAATCCCGAGAGGTCCCCTAGCAACTCGCATGGGGACTGGCCTTTCCTGAGGCCACCAGAGCGGGTCCCTGAGGTCCCCGTCGTAACTCGAGAAGACCTGCCGCAACTCGAGAAAATCCAGGAGGTTCTCCCCTCCAGGCGAGATGAGGCCCATTTCCGCTGAGGCGTCTCGAGGCTGATCACACCTCACCTCTGGAACTTCGAAAGGCTCCTTCACACCCTTGGTGCAAATCAAGAAGTTCCCCGACCTAGCCGTCTCCAATCGAGAGGAATCACGAGGGTCCCGCCCACATCCAGAGGAGCCCCGTTTCCGCCTCGTAGCTCGAGATGAGGGATCCTTTCCCTGCTTCGTCGGGAAAGAGTTCCCGGCCTTCCCGTCCCATCTCAAGAGGAGGCCCTCTCAACAGGAACGGCGAGAGGAACTCCAGGGTCGTGCCACCATTCCAAGAGTCCCCCAGATGTCTCAGTCCATTCCAGAGGAACCTCTTTTCCCTTCACCGGCTCCTCTTTCACGCCGAGGATCGACTCATACCAAGGTGGCACGTGGCACAGCCCTGTGGGAAAGCCTCGTGGGAAAGCCTCGAGGGACAGCCTCGAGGGAAAGCCGCAGATCCCTTGATCCACGTGACAGGAAGCGTGACACTACTGCTGCAGCTCGGGAGGAAAGCGCACGTGCATGCCCCCACTCGAGACGTGGCCTGACTCCCCTGGGGAGACTCAGAAGCACCCCAAGATCCATGGCAACACTGGAGAGGAATCCTCAGGTTCCGGCCCCGACTCCACACAAGGACTGAGGCCCCGGCATGGACGGGAGAGGAATCCCGAGAGGTCCCCTAGCAACTCGCATGGGGACTGGCCTTTCCTGAGGCCACCAGAGCGGGTCCCTGAGGTCCCCGTCGTAACTCGAGAAGACCTGCCGCAACTCGAGAAAATCCAGGAGGTTCTCCCCTCCAGGCGAGATGAGGCCCATTTCCGCTGAGGCGTCTCGAGGCTGATCACACCTCACCTCTGGAACTTCGAAAGGCTCCTTCACACCCTTGGTGCAAATCAAGAAGTTCCCCGACATACCCGTCTCCACTCGAGAGGAATCACGAGGGTCCCGCCCACATCCAGAGGAGCCCCGTTTCCGCCTCGTAGCTCGAGATGAGGGATCCTTTCCCTGCTTCGTCGGGAAAGAGTTCCCGGCCGTCCCGTCGCATCTCAAGAGGAGGCCCTCTCAACAGGAACGGCGAGAGGAACTCCAGGGTCGTGCCACCATTCCAAGAGTCCCCCAGATGTCTCAGTCCATTCCAGAGGAACCTCTTTTCCCTTCACCGGCTCGTCTTTCACGCCGAGGATCGACTCACAGCAAGGTGGCACGTGGCACAGCCCTGTGGGAAAGCCTCGTGGGAAAGCCTCGAGGGACAGCCTCGAGGGAAAGCCACAGATCCCTTGATCCACGTGACAGGAAGCGTGACACTACTGCTGCAGCTCGGGAGGAAAGCGCACGTGCATGCCCCCACTCGAGACGAGGCCTGACTCCCCTGGGGAGACTCAGAAGCACCCAAAGTTCCATGGCAACACTGGAGAGGAAACCTCAGGTTCCGGCCCCGACTCCACACAAGGACTGAGGCACCGGCATGGACGGGAGAGGAATCCCGAGAGGTCCCCTAGCAACTCGCATGGGGACTGGTCTTTCCTGAGGCCACCAGAGCGGGTCCCTGAGGTCCCCGTCGTAACTCGAGAAGACCTGCCGCAACTCGAGAAAATCCAGGAGGTTCTCCCCTCCAGGCGAGATGAGGCCCATTTCCGCTGAGGCGTCTCGAGGCTGATCACACCTCACCTCTGGAACTTCAAAAGGGTCCTTCACACCCTTGGTGCAAATCAAGAAGTTCCCCCGACCTAGCCGTCTCCACTCGAGAGGAATCACGAGGGTCCCGCCCACATCCAGAGGAGCCCCGTTTCCGCCTCGTAGCTCGAGATGAGGGATCCTTTCCCTGCTTCGTCGGGAAAGAGTTCCCGGCGTTCCCGTCGCATCTCAAGAGGAGGCCCTCTCAACAGGAACGGCGAGAGGAACTCCAGGGTCGTGCCACCATTCCAAGAGTCCCCCAGATGTCTCAGTCCATTCCAGAGGAACCTCTTTTCCCTTCACCGGCTCGTCTTTCACGCCGAGGATCGACTCACAGCAAGGTGGCACGTGGCACAGCCCTGTGGGAAAGCCTCGTGGGAAAGCCTCGAGGGACAGCCTCGAGGGAAAGCCACAGATCCCTTGATCCACGTGACAGGAAGCGTGACACTACTGCTGCAGCTCGGGAGGAAAGCGCACGTGCATGCCCCCACTCGAGACGAGGCCTGACTCCCCTGGGGAGACTCAGAAGCACCCAAAGTTCCATGGCAACACTGGAGAGGAAACCTCAGGTTCCGGCCCCGACTCCACACAAGGACTGAGGCACCGGCATGGACGGGAGAGGAATCCCGAGAGGTCCCCTAGCAACTCGCATGGGGACTGGTCTTTCCTGAGGCCACCAGAGCGGGTCCCTGAGGTCCCCGTCGTAACTCGAGAAGACCTGCCGCAACTCGAGAAAATCCAGGAGGTTCTCCCCTCCAGGCGAGATGAGGCCCATTTCCGCTGAGGCGTCTCGAGGCTGATCACACCTCACCTCTGGAACTTCAAAAGGGTCCTTCACACCCTTGGTGCAAATCAAGAAGTTCCCCGACATACCCGTCTCCACTCGAGAGGAATCACGAGGGTCCCGCCCACATCCAGAGGAGCCCCGTTTCCGCCTCGTAGCTCGAGATGAGGGATCCTTTCCCTGCTTCGTCGGGAAAGATTTCCCAGCGTTCCCGTCGCATCTCAAGAGGAGACCCTCTCAACAGGAACGGCGAGAGGAACTCCAGGGTCGTGCCACCATTCCAAGAGTCCCCCAGATGTCTCAGTCCATTCCAGAGGAACCTCTTTTCCCTTCACCGGCTCGTCTTTCACGCCGAGGATCGACTCGCACAAAGGTGGCACGTGGCACAGCCCTGTGGGAAAGCCTCGAGGGAAAGCCTCGAGGGACAGCCTCGAGGGAAAGCCACAGATCCCTTGATCCACGTGACAGGAAGCGTGACACTACTGCTGCAGCACGGGAGGAAAGCGCACGTGCATGCCCCCACTCGAGACGAGGCCTGACTCCCCTGGGGAGACTCAGAAGCACCCCAAGATCCATGGCAACACTGGAGAGGAATCCTCAGGTTCCGGCCCCGACTCCACACAAGGACTGAGGCCCCGGCATGGACGGGAGAGGAATCCCGAGAGGTCCCCTAGCAAACTCGCTTGGGGACTGGTCTTTCCTGAGGCCACCAGAGCGGGTTCTCTGAGGTCCCCGTCGTAACTCGAGAAGACCTGCCGCAACTCGAGAAAATCCAGGAGGTTCTCCCCTCCAGGCGAGATGAGGCCCATTTCCGCTGAGGCGTCTCGAGGGCTGATCACACCTCACCTCTGGAACTTCGAAAGGGTCCTTCACACCCTTGGTGCAAATCAAGAAGTTCCCCGACATACCCGTCTCCACTCGAGAGGAATCACGAGGGTCCCGCCCACATCCAGAGGAGCCCCGTTTCCGCCTCGTAGCTCGAGATGAGGGATCCTTTCCCTGCTTCGTCGGGAAAGAGTTCCCGGCGTTCCCCGTCGCATCTCAAGAGGAGGCCCTCTCAACAGGAACGGCGAGAGGAACTCCAGGGTCGTGCCACCATTCCAAGAGTCCCCCAGATATCTCAGTCCATTCCAGAGGAACCTCTTTTCCCTTCACCGGCTCGTCTTTCACGCCGAGGATCGACTCACAGCAAGGTGGCACGTGGCACAGCCCTGTGGGAAAGCCTCGTGGGAAAGCCTCGAGGGACAGCCTCGAGGGATAGCCACAGATCCCTTGATCCACGTGACAGGAAGCGTGACACTACTGCTGCAGCTCGGGAGGAAAGCGCACGTGCATGCCCTCACTCGAGACGAGGCCTGACTCCCCTGGGGAGACTCAGAAGCACCCCAAGATCCATGGCAACACTGGAGAGGAATCCTCAGGTTCCGGCCCCGACTCCACACCAGGACTGAGGCCCCGGCATGGACGGGAGAGGAATCCCGAGAGGTCCCCTAGCAACTCGCATGGGGACTGGCCTTTCCTGAGGCCACCAGAGCGGGTCCCTGAGGTCCCCGTCGTAACTCGAGAAGACCTGCCGCAACTCGAGAAAATCCAGGAGGTTCTCCCCTCCAGGCGAGATGAGGCCCATTTCCGCTGAGGCGTCTCGATGCTGATCACACCTCACCTCTGGAAACTTCGAAAGGGTCCTTCACACCCTTGGTGCAAATCAAGAAGTTCCCCGACATACCCGTCTCCACTCGAGAGGAATCACGAGGGTCCCGCCACATCCAGAGGAGCCCCGTTTCCGCCTCGTAGCTCGAGATGAGGGATCCTTTCCCGGCTTCGTCGGGAAAGAGTTCCCGGCCTTCCCGTCGCATCTCAAGAGGAGGCCCTCTCAACAAGGAACGGCGGAGAGGAACTCCAGGGTCGTGCCACCATTCCAAGAGTCCCCCAGATGTCTCAGTCCATTCCAGAGGAACCTCTTTTCCCTTCACCGGCTCGTCTTTCACGCCGAGGATCGACTCACACCAAGGTGGCACGTGGCACAGCCCTGTGGGAAAGCCTCGTGGGAAAGCCTCGAGGGACAGCCTCGAGGGAAAGCCACAGATCCCTTGATCCACGTGACAGGAAGCGTGACACTACTGCTGCAGCTCGGGAGGAAAGCGCACGTGCATGCCCCCACTCGAGACGAGGCCTGACTCCCCTGGGGAGACTCAGAAGCACCCCAAGATCCATGTCAACACTGGAGAGGAATCCTCAGGTTCCGGCCCCGACTCCACACAAGGACTGAGGCCCCGGCATGGACGGGAGAGGAATCCCGAGAGGTCCCCTAGCAACTCGCATGGGGACTGGCCTTTCCTGAGGCCACCAGAGCGGATCCCTGAGGTCCCCGTCGTAACTCGAGAAGACCTGCCGCAACTCGAGAAAATCCAGGAGGTTTTCCCTCCAGGCGAGATGAGGCCCATTTCCGCTGAGGCGTCTCTAGGCTGATCACACCTCACCTCTGGAACTTCGAAAGGCTCCTTCACACACTTGGTGCAAATCAAGAAGTTCCCCGACATACCCGTCTCCACTCGAGAGGAATCACGAGGGTCCCGCCCACATCCAGAGGAGCCCCGTTTCCGCCTCATAGCTCGAGATGAGGGATCCTTTCCCTGCTTCGTCGGGAAACAGTTCCCGGCGTTCCCGTCGCATCTCAAGAGGAGGCCCTCTCAACAGGAACGGCGAGAGGAACTCCAGGGTCGTGCCACCATTCCAAGAGTCCCCCAGATGTCTCAGTCCATTCCAGAGGAACCTCTTTTCCCTTCACTGGCTCGTCTTTCACGCCGAGGATCGACTCACACCAAGGTGGCACGTGGCACAGCCCTGTGGGAAAGCCTCGTGGGAAAGCCTCGAGGGACAGCCTCGAGGGAAAGCCACAGATCCCTTGATCTACGTGACAGGAAGCGTGACCCTACTGCTGCAGCTCGGGAGGAAAGCGCACGTGCATGCCCCCACTCGAGACGAGGCCTGACTCCCCTGGGGAGACTCAGAAGCACCCCAAGATCCATGGCAACACTGGAGAGGAATCCTCAGGTTCCGGCCCCGACTCCACACAAGGACTGAGGCCCTGGCATGGACGGGAGAGGAATCCCGAGAGGTCCCCTAGCAACTCGCATGGGGACTGGCCTTTCCTGAGGCCACCAGAGCGGGTCCCTGAGGTCCCCGTCGTAACTCGAGAAGACCTGCCGCAACTCGAGAAAATCCAGGAGGTTCTCCCCTCCAGGCGAGATGAGGCCCATTTCCGCTGAGGCGTCTCGAGGCTGATCACACCTCACCTCTGGAACTTCGAAAGGCTCCTTCACACCCTTGGTGCAAATCAAGAAGTTCCCCGACCTAGCCGTCTCCACTCGAGAGGAATCACGAGGGTCCCGCCCACATCCAGAGGAGCCCCGTTTCCGCCTCGTAGCTCGAGATGAGGGATCCTTTCCCTGCTTCGTCGGGAAAGAGTTCCCGGCGTTCCCGTCGCATCTCAAGAGGAGGCCCTCTCAACAGGAACGGCGAGAGGAACTCCAGGGTCGTGCCACCATTCCAAGAGTCCCCCAGATGTCTCAGTCCATTCCAGAGGAACCTCTTTTCCCTTCACCGGCTCCTCTTTCACGCCGAGGATCGACTCACACCAAGGTGGCACGTGGCACAGCCCTGTGGGAAAGCCTCGTGGGAAAGCCTCGAGGGACAGCCTCGAGGGAAAGCCGCAGATCCCTTGATCCACGTGACAGGAAGCGTGACACTACTGCTGCAGCTCGGGAGGAAAGCGCACGTGCATGCCCCCACTCGAGACGAGGCCTGACTCCCCTGGGGAGACTCAGAAGCACCCCAAGATCCATGGCAACACTGGAGAGGAATCCTCAGGTTCCGGCCCCGACTCCACACAAGGACTGAGGCCCCGGCATGGACGGGAGAGGAATCCCGAGAGGTCCCCTAGCAACTCGCATGGGGACTGGCCTTTCCTGAGGCCACCAGAGCGGGTCCCTGAGGTCCCCGTCGTACATCGAGAAGACCTGCCGCAACTCGAGAAAATCCAGGAGGTTCTCCCCTCCAGGCGAGATGAGGCCCATTTCCGCTGAGGCGTCTCGAGGATGATAACACCTCCCCTCTGGAACTTCGAAAGGGTCCTTCACACCTTTGGTGCAAATCAAGAAGTTCCCCGACATACCCGTCTCCACTCGAGAGGAATCACGAGGGTCCCACCCACATCCAGAGGAGACCCGTTTCGGCCTCGTAGCTCGAGATGAGGGATCCTTTCCCTGCTTCGTCGGGAAAGATTTCCCGGCATTCCCGTCGCATCTCAAGAGGAGGCCCTCTCTACAGGAACGGCGAGAGGAACTCCAGGTTCGTGCCACCATTCCAAGAGTCCCCCAGATGTCTCAGTCCATTCCAGAGGAACCTCTTTTCCCTTCACCGGCTCGTCTTTCACGCCGAGGATCGACTCACACCAAGGTGGCACGTGGCACAGCCCTGTGGGAAAGCCTCGTGGGAAAGCCTCGAGGGACAGCCTCGAGGGAAAGCCACAGATCCCTTGATCCACGTGACAGGAAGCGTGACACTACTGCTGCAGCTCGGGAGGAAAGCGCACGTGCATGCCCCCACTCGAGACGAGGCCTGACTCCCCTGGGGAGACTCAGAAGCACCCCAAGATCCATGGCAACACTGGAGAGGAATCCTCAGGTTCCGGCCCCGACTCCACACTAGGACTGAGGCCCCGGCATGGACGGGAGAGGAATCCCGAGAGGTCCCCTAGCAACTCGCATGGGGACTGGCCTTTCCTGAGGCCACCAGAGCGGGTCCCTGAGGTCCCCGTCGTAACTCGAGAAGACCTGCCGCAACTCGAGAAAATCCAGGAGGTTCTCCCCTCCAGGCGAGATGAGGCCCATTTCCGCTGAGGTGTCTCGAGGCTGATCACACCTCACCTCTGGAACTTCGAAAGGGTCCTTCACACCCTTGGTGCAAATCAAGAAGTTCCCCGACATACCCGTCTCCACTCGAGAGGAATCACGAGGGTCCCGCCCACATCCAGAGGAGCCCCGTTTCCGCCTCGTAGCTCGAGATGAGGGATCCTTTCCCTGCTTCGTCGGGAAAGAGTTCCCGGCGTTCCCGTCGCATCTCAAGAGGAGGCCCTCTCAACAGGAACGGCGAGAGGAACTCCAGGGTCGTGCCACCATTCCAAGAGTCCCCCAGATATCTCAGTCCATTCCAGAGGAACCTCTTTTCCCTTCACCGGCTCGTCTTTCACGCCGAGGATCGACTCACAGCAAGGTGGCACGTGGCACAGCCCTGTGGGAAAGCCTCGTGGGAAAGCCTCGAGGGACAGCCTCGAGGGATAGCCACAGATCCCTTGATCCACGTGACAGGAAGCGTGACACTACTGCTGCAGCTCGGGAGGAAAGCGCACGTGCATGCCCTCACTCGAGACGAGGCCTGACTCCCCTGGGGAGACTCAGAAGCACCCCAAGATCCATGGCAACACTGGAGAGGAATCCTCAGGTTCCGGCCCCGACTCCACACCAGGACTGAGGCCCCGGCATGGACGGGAGAGGAATCCCGAGAGGTCCCCTAGCAACTCGCATGGGGACTGGCCTTTCCTGAGGCCACCAGAGCGGGTCCCTGAGGTCCCCGTCGTAACTCGAGAAGACCTGCCGCAACTCGAGAAAATCCAGGAGGTTCTCCCCTCCAGGCGAGATGAGGCCCATTTCCGCTGAGGCGTCTCGATGCTGATCACACCTCACCTCTGGAACTTCGAAAGGGTCCTTCACACCCTTGGTGCAAATCAAGAAGTTCCCCGACATACCCGTCTCCACTCGAGAGGAATCACGAGGGTCCCGCCCACATCCAGAGGAGCCCCGTTTCCGCCTCGTAGCTCGAGATGAGGGATCCTTTCCCGGCTTCGTCGGGAAAGAGTTCCCGGCCTTCCCCGTCGCATCTCAAGAGGAGGCCCTCTCAACAGGAACGGCGAGAGGAACTCCAGGGTCGTGCCACCATTCCAAGAGTCCCCCAGATGTCTCAGTCCATTCCAGAGGAACCTCTTTTCCCTTCACCGGCTCGTCTTTCACGCCGAGGATCGACTCACACCAAGGTGGCACGTGGCACAGCCCTGTGGGAAAGCCTCGTGGGAAAGCCTCGAGGGACAGCCTCGAGGGGAAAGCCACAGATCCCTTGATCCACGTGACAGGAAGCGTGACACTACTGCTGCAGCTCGGGAGGAAAGCGCACGTGCATGCCCCCACTCGAGACGAGGCCTGACTCCCCTGGGGAGACTCAGAAGCACCCCAAGATCCATGTCAACACTGGAGAGGAAATCCTCAGGTTCCGGCCCCCGACTCCACACAAGGACTGAGGCCCCGGCATGGACGGAGAGGAATCCCGAGAGGTCCCCTAGCAACTCGCATGGGGACTGGCCTTTCCTGAGGCCACCAGAGCGGATCCCTGAGGTCCCCGTCGTAACTCGAGAAGACCTGCCGCAACTCGAGAAAATCCAGGAGGTTTTTCCCTCCAGGCGAGATGAGGCCCATTTCCGCTGAGGCGTCTCTAGGCTGATCACACCTCACCTCTGGAACTTCGAAAGGCTCCTTCACACACTTGGTGCCAAATCAAGAAGTTCCCCGACATACCCGTCTCCACTCGAGAGGAATCACGAGGGTCCCGCCCACATCCAGAGGAGCCCCGTTTCCGCCTCATAGCTCGAGATGAGGGATCCTTTCCCTGCTTCGTCGGGAAACAGTTCCCGGCGTTCCCGTCGCATCTCAAGAGGAGGCCCTCTCAACAGGAACGGCGAGAGGAACTCCAGGGTCGTGCCACCATTCCAAGAGTCCCCCAGATGTCTCAGTCCATTCCAGAGGAACCTCTTTTCCCTTCACTGGCTCGTCTTTCACGCCGAGGATCGACTCACACCAAGGTGGCACGTGGCACAGCCCTGTGGGAAAGCCTCGTGGGAAAGCCTCGAGGGACAGCCTCGAGGGAAAGCCACAGATCCCTTGATCTACGTGACAGGAAGCGTGACCCTACTGCTGCAGCTCGGGAGGAAAGCGCACGTGCATGCCCCCACTCGAGACGAGGCCTGACTCCCCTGGGGAGACTCAGAAGCACCCCAAGATCCATGGCAACACTGGAGAGGAATCCTCAGGTTCCGGCCCCGACTCCACACAAGGACTGAGGGCCCTGGCATGGACGGAGAGGAATCCCGAGAGGTCCCCTAGCAACTCGCATGGGGACTGGCCTTTCCTGAGGGCCACCAGAGGCGGGTCCCTGAGGTCCCCCCGTCGTAACTCGAGAAGACCTGCCGCAACTCGAGAAAATCCAGGAGGTTCTCCCCTCCAGGCGAGATGAGGCCCATTTCCGCTGAGGCGTCTCGAGGCTGATCACACCTCACCTCTGGAACTTCGAAAGGCTCCTTCACACCCTTGGTGCAAATCAAGAAGTTCCCCGACCTAGCCGTTCTCCACTCGAGAGGAATCACGAGGGTCCCGCCCACATCCAGAGGAGCCCCGTTTCCGCCTCGTAGCTCGAGATGAGGGATCCTTTCCCTGCTTCGTCGGGAAAGAGTCGCATCTCAAGAGGAGGTCCTCTGAACAGGTACGGTGAGAGGAACGCCAGGGTCGTGCCACCATTCCAAGAGTCCCCCAGATGTCTCAGTCCATTCCAGAGGAACCTCTTTTCCCTTCACCGGCTCGTCTTTCACGCCGAGGATCGACTCACACCAAGGTGGCACGTGGCACAGCCCTGTGGGAAAGCTTCGTGGGAAAGCCTCGAGGGACAGCCTCGAGGGAAAGCCACAGATCCCTTGATCCACGTGACAGGAAGCGTGACACTACTGCTGCAGCTGGGGAGGAAAGCGCACGTGCATGTCCCCACTCGAGACGAGGCCTGTCTCCCCTGGTGAGACTCAGAAGCACCCCAAGATCCATGGCAACACTGGAGAGGAATCCTCAGGTTCCGGCCCCGACTCCACACAAGGACTGAGGCCCCGGCATGGACGGGAGAGGAATCCCGAGAGGTCCCCTAGCAACTCGCATGGGGACTGGCCTTTCCTGAGGCAACCAGAGCGGGTCCCTGAGGTCCCCGTCGTAACTCGAGAAGACCTGCCGCAGCTCGAGGAAATCCAGGAGGTTCTCCCCTCCAGGCGAGATGAGGCCCATTTCCGCTGAGGCGTCTCGAGGCGTATCACACCTCACCTCTGGAACTTCGAAAGGGTCCTTCACACCCTTGGTGCAAATCAAGAAGTTCCCCGACCTAGCCGTCTCCACTCGAGAGGAATCACGAGGGTCCCGCCCACATCCAGAGGAGCCCCGTTTCCGCCTCGTAGCTCGAGATGAGGGATCCTTTCCCTGCTTCGTCGGGAAAGAGTTCCCGGCGTTCCCGTCGCATCTCAAGAGGAGGTCTTCTGAACAGGTACGGCGAGAGGAACTCCAGGGTCGTGCCACCATTCCAAGAGTCCCCCAGATGTCTCAGTCCATTCCAGAGGAACCTCTTTTCCCTTCACCGGCTCGTCTTTCACGCCGAGGATCGACTCACACCAAGGTGGCACGTGGCACAGCCCTGTGGGAAAGCCTCGTGGGAAAGCCTCGAGGAACAGCCTCGAGGGAAAGCCACAGATCCCTTGATCCACGTGACAGGAAGCGTGACACTACTGCTGCAGCTCGGGAGGAAAGCGCACGTGCATGCCCCCACACGAGACGAGGCCTGACTCCCCTGGGGAGACTCAGAAGCACCCCAAGATCCATGGCAACACTGGAGAGGAATCCTCAAGTTCCGGCCCCGACTCCACACAAGGACTGAGGCCCCGGCATGGACGGGAGAGGAATCCCGAGTGGTCCCCTAGCAACTCGCATGGGGACTGGCCTTTCCTGAGGTCACCAGAGCGGGTCCCTGAGGTCCCCGTCGTAACTCGAGAAGACCTGCCGCAGCTCGAGAAAATCCAGGAGGTTCTCCAATCCAGGCGAGATGAGGCCCATTTCCGCTGAGGCGTCTCGAGGCTGATCACACCTCACCTCTGGAACTTCGAAAGGGTCCTTCACACCCTTGGTGCAAATCAAGAAGTTCCCCGACCTAGCCGTCTCCACTCGAGAGGAATCACGAGGGTCCCGCCCACATCCAGAGGAGCCCCGTTTCCGCATCGTAGCTCGAGATGAGGGATCCTTTCCCTGCTTCGTCGGGAAAGAGTTCCCGGCGTTCCCGTCGCATCTCAAGAGGAGGCCGTCTCAACAGGAACGGCGAGAGGAACTCCAGGGTCGTGCCACCATTCCAAGAGTCCCCCAGATGTCTCAGTCCATTCCAGAGGAACCTCTTTTCCCTTCACCGGCTCGTCTTTCACGCCGAGGATCGACTCACACCAAGGTGGCACGTGGCACAGCCCTGTGGGAAAGCCTCGTGGGAAAGCCTCGAGGGACAGCCTCGAGGGAAAGCCACAGATCCCTTGATCCACGTGACAGGAAGCGTGACACTACTGCTGCAGCTCGGGAGGAAAGCGCACGTGCATGCCCCCACTCGAGACGAGGCCTGACTCCCCTGGGGAGACTCAGAAAAACTCCAAGATCCATGGCAACACTGGAGAGGAATCCTCAGGTTCCGGCCCCGACTCCACACAAGGACTGAGGCCCCGGCATGGACGGGAGAGGAATCCCGAGAGGTCCCCTAGCAACTCGCATGGGGACTGGCCTTTCCTGAGGCAACCAGAGCGGCTCCCTGAGGTCCCCGTCGTAACTCGAGAAGACGTGCCGCAGCTCGAGAAAATCCAGGAGGTTCTCCCCCCAGGCGAGATGAGGCCCATTTCCGCTGAGGCGTCTCGAGGCTGATCACACCTCACCTCTGGAACTTAGAAAGGGTCCTTCACACCCTTGGTGCAAATCAAGAAGTTCCCCGACCTATCGGTCTCCACTCGAGAGGAATCACGAGGGTCCCGCCCACATCCAGAGGAGCCCCGTTTCCGCCTCGTAGCTCGAGATGAGGGATCCTTTCCCTGCTTCGTCGGGAAAGAGTTCCCGGCGTTCCCGTCGCATCTCAAGAGGAGGCCCTCTCAACAGGAACGGCGAGAGGAACTCCAGGGTGGTGCCACCATTCCAAGAGTCCCCCAGATGTCTCAGTCCATTCCAGAGGAACCTCTTTTCCCTTCACCGGCTCGACTTTCACGCCGAGGATCGACTCACACCAAGGTGGCACGTGGCACAGCCCTGTGGGAAAGCCTCGAGGGACAGCCTCGAGGGAAAGCCACAGATCCCTTGATCCACGTGACAGGAAGCGTGACACTACTGCTGCAGCTCCGGAGGAAAGCGCACGTGCATGCCCCCACGCGAGACGAGGCCTGACTCCCCTGGGGAGACTCAGAAGCACCCCAAGATCCATGGCAACACTGGAGAGGAATCCTCAGGTTCCGGCCCCGACTCCACACAAGGACTGAGGCCCCGGCATGGACGGGAGAGGAATCCCGAGAGGTCCCCTAGCAACTCGCATGGGGACTGGCCTTTCCTGAGGCCACAAGAGCGGGTCCCTGAGGTCCCCGTCGTAACTCGAGAAGACCTGCCGCAACTCGAGAAAATCCAGGAGGTTCTCCCCTCCAGGCGAGATGAGGCCCATTTCCGCTGAGGCGTCTCGAGGCTGATCACACCTCACCTCTGGAACTTCGAAAGGGTCCTTAACACCCTTGGTGCAAATCAAGAAGTTCCCCGACCTAGCCGTCTCCACTCGAGAGGAATCACGAGGGTCCCGCCCACATCCAGAGGAGCCCCGTTTCCGCCTCGTAGCTCGAGATGAGGGATCCTTTCCCTGCTTCGTCGGGAAAGAGTTCCCGGCGTTCCCGTCGCATCTCAAGAGGAGGCCTTCTCAACAGGAACGGCGAGAGGAACTCCAGGGTCGTGCCACCATTCCAAGAGTCCCCCAGATGTCTCAGTCCATTCCAGAGGAACCTCTTTTCCCTTCACCGGCTCGTCTTTCACGCCGAGGATCGACTCACACCAAGGTGGCACGTGGCACAGCCCTGTGGGAAAGCCTCGTGGGAAAGCCTCGAGGGACAGCCTCGAGGGAAAACCACAGATCCCTTGATCCACGTGACAGGAAGCGTGACACTACTGCTGCAGCTCGGGAGGAAAGCGCACGTGCATGCCCCCACGCGAGATGAGGCCTGACTCCCTTGGGGAGACTCAGAAGCACCCCAAGATCCATGGCAACACTGGAGAGGAATCCTCAGGTTCCGGCCCCGACTCCACACAAGGACTGAGGCCTCGGCATGGACGGGAGAGGAATCCCGAGAGGTCCCCTAGCAACACGCATGGGGACTGGCCTTTCCTGAGGCCACCAGAGCGGGTCCCTGTGGTCCCCGTCGTAACTCGAGAAGACCTGCCGCAACTCGAGAAAATCCAGGAGGTTCTCCCCTCCAGGCGAGATGATGCCCATTTCCGCTGAGGCGTCTCGAGGCTGATCACACCTCACCTCTGGAACTTCAAAAGGGTCCTTCACACCCTTGGTGCAAATCAAGAAGTTCCCCGACCTAGCCGTCTCCACTCGAGAGGAATCACGAGGGTCCCGCCCACATCCAGAGGAGCCCCGTTTCCGCCTCGTAGCTCGAGATGAGGGATCCTTTCCCTGCTTCGTCGGGAAAGAGTTCCCGGCGTTCCCGTCGCATCTCAAGAGGAGGCCCTCTCAACAGGAACGGCGAGAGGAACTCCAGGGTCGTGCCACCATTCCAAGAGTCCCCCAGATGTCTCAGTCCATTCCAGAGGAACCTCTTTTCCCTTCACCGGCTCGTCTTTCACGCCGAGGATCGACTCACACCAAGGTGGCACGTGGCACAGCCCTGTGGGAAAGCCTCGTGGGAAAGCCTCGAGGGACAGCCGCGAGGGAAAGCCACAGATCCCTTGATCCACGTGACAGGAAGCGTGACACTACTGCTGCAGCTCGGGAGGAAAGCGCACGTGCATGCCCCCACTCGAGACGAGGCCTGACTCCCCTGGGGAGACGCAGAAGCACCCCAAGATCAATGGCAACACTGGAGAGGAATCCTCAGGTTCCGGCCCCGACTCCACACAAGGACTGAGGCCCCGGCATGGACGGGAGAGGAATCCCGAGAGGTCCCTAGCAACTCGCATGGGGACTGGCCTTTCCTGAGGCCACCAGAGCGGGTCCCTGAGTTCCCCGTCGTAACTCGAGAAGACCTGCCGCAACTCGAGAAAATCCAGGAGGTTCTCCCCTCCAGGCGAGATGAGGCCCATTTCCGCTGAGGCGTCTCGAGGCTGATCACACCTCACCTCTGGAACTTCGAAAGGGTCCTTCACACCCTTGGTGCAAATCAAGAAGTTCCCCGACCTAGCCGTCTCCACTCGAGAGGAATCACGAGGGTCCCGCCCACATCCAGAGGAGCCCCGTTTCCGCCTCGTAGCTCGAGATGAGGGATCCTTTCCCTGCTTCGTCGGGAAAGAGTACCCGGCATTGCCGTCGCATCTCAAGAGGAGGCCCTCTCAACAGGAACGGCGAGAGAAACTCCAGGGTCGTGCCACCATTCCAAGAGTCCCCCAGATGTCTCAGTCCATTCCAGAGGAACCTCTTTTCCCTTCACTGGCTCGTCTTTCACGCCGAGGATCGACTCACACCAAGGTGGCACGTGGCACAGCCCTGTGGGAAAGCCTCGTGGGAAAGCCTCGAGGGACAGCCTCGAGGGAAAGCCACAGATCCCTTGATCCACGTGACAGGAAGCGTGACACTACTGCTGCAGCTCCGGAGGAAAGCGCACGTGCATGCCCCCACGCGAGACGAGGCCTGACTCCCCTGGGGAGACTCAGAAGCACCCCAAGATCCATGGCAACACTGGAGAGGAATCCTCAGGTTCCGGCCCCGACTCCACACAAGGACTGAGGCCCCGGCATGGACGGGAGAGGAATCCCGAGAGGTCCCCTAGCAACTCGCATGGGGACTGGCCTTTCCTGAGGCCACCAGAGCGGGTCCCTGAGGTCCCCGTCGTAACTCGAGAAGACCTGCCGCAACTCGAGAAATTCCAGGAGGTTCTCCCCTCCAGGCGAGATGAGGCCCATTTCCGCTGAGGCGTCTCGAGGCTGATCACACCTCACCTCTGGAACTTCGAAAGGGTCCTTAACACCCTTGGTGCAAATCAAGAAGTTCCCCGACCTAGCCGTCTCCACTCGAGAGGAATCACGAGGGTCCCGCCCACATCCAGAGGAGCCCCGTTTCCGCCTCGTAGCTCGAGATGAGGGATCCTTTCCCTGCTTCGTCGGGAAAGAGTTCCCGGCGTTCCCGTCGCATCTCAAGAGGAGGCCTTCTCAACAGGAACGGCGAGAGGAACTCCAGGGTCGTGCCACCATTCCAAGAGTCCCCCAGATGTCTCAGTCCATTCCAGAGGAACCTCTTTTCCCTTCACCGGCTCGTCTTTCACGCCGAGGATCGACTCACACCAAGGTGGCACGTGGCACAGCCCTGTGGGAAAGCCTCGTGGGAAAGCCTCGAGGGACAGCCTCGAGGGAAAGCCACAGATCCCTTGATCCACGTGACAGGAAGCGTGACACTACTGCTGCAGCTCGGGAGGAAAGCGCACGTGCATGCCCCCACGCGAGATGAGGCCTGACTCCCCTGGGGAGACTCAGAAGCACCCCAAGATCCATGGCAACACTGGAGAGGAATCCTCAGGTTCCGGCCCCGACTCCACACAAGGACTGAGGCCTCGGCATGGACGGGAGAGGAATCCCGAGAGGTCCCCTAGCAACACGCATGGGGACTGGCCTTTCCTGAGGCCACCAGAGCGGGTCCCTGTGGTCCCCGTCGTAACTCGAGAAGACCTGCCGCAACTCGAGAAAATCCAGGAGGTTCTCCCCTCCAGGCGAGATGAGGCCCATTTCCGCTGAGGCGTCTCGAGGCTGATCACACCTCACCTCTGGAACTTCAAAAGGGTCCTTCACACCCTTGGTGCAAATCAAGAAGTTCCCCGACCTAGCCGTCTCCACTCGAGAGGAATCACGAGGGTCCCGCCCACATCCAGAGGAGCCCCGTTTCCGCCTCGTAGCTCGAGATGAGGGATCCTTTCCCTGCTTCGTCGGGAAAGAGTTCCCGGCGTTCCCGTCGCATCTCAAGAGGAGGCCCTCTCAACAGGAACGGCGACAGGAACTCCAGGGTCGTGCCACCATTCCAAGAGTCCCCCAGATGTCTCAGTCCATTCCAGAGGAACCTCTTTTCCCTTCACCGGCTCGTCTTTCACGCCGAGGATCGACTCACACCAAGGTGGCACGTGGCACAGCCCTGTGGGAAAGCCTCGTGGGAAAGCCTCGAGGGACAGCCGCGAGGGAAAGCCACAGATCCCTTGATCCACGTGACAGGAAGCGTGACACTACTGCTGCAGCTCGGGAGGAAAGCGCACGTGCATGCCCCCACTCGAGACGAGGCCTGACTCCCCTGGGGAGACTCAGAAGCACCCCAAGATCCATGGCAACACTGGAGAGGAATCCTCAGGTTCCGGCCCCGACTCCACACAAGGACTGAGGCCCCGGCATGGACGGGAGAGGAATCCCGAGAGGTCCCCTAGCAACTCGCATGGGGACTGGCCTTTCCTGAGGCCACCAGAGCGGGTCCCTGAGGTCCCCGTCGTAACTCGAGAAGACCTGCCGCAACTCGAGAAAATCCAGGAGGTTCTCCCCTCCAGGCGAGATGAGGCCCATTTCCGCTGAGGCGTCTCGAGGCTGATCACACCTCACCTCTGGAACTTCGAAAGGGTCCTTAACACCCTTGGTGCAAATCAAGAAGTTCCCCGACCTAGCCGTCTCCACTCGAGAGGAATCACGAGGGTCCCGCCCACATCCAGAGGAGCCCCGTTTCCGCCTCGTAGCTCGAGATGAGGGATCCTTTCCCTGCTTCGTCGGGAAAGAGTTCCCGGCGTTCCCGTCGCATCTCAAGAGGAGGCCTTCTCAACAGGAACGGCGAGAGGAACTCCAGGGTCGTGCCACCATTCCAAGAGTCCCCCAGATGTCTCAGTCCATTCCAGAGGAACCTCTTTTCCCTTCACCGGCTCGTCTTTCACGCCGAGGATCGACTCACACCAAGGTGGCACGTGGCACAGCCCTGTGGGAAAGCCTCGTGGGAAAGCCTCGAGGGACAGCCTCGAGGGAAAGCCACAGATCCCTTGATCCACGTGACAGGAAGCGTGACACTACTGCTGCAGCTCGGGAGGAAAGCGCACGTGCATGCCCCCACTCGAGACGAGGCCTGACTCCCCTGGGGAGACTCAGAAGCACCCCAAGATCCATGGCAACACTGGAGAGCAATCCTCAGGTTCCGGCCCCGACTCCACACAAGGACTGAGGCCCCGGCATGGACGGGAGAGGAATCCCGAGAGGTCCCCTAGCAACTCGCATGGGGACTGGCCTTTCCTGAGGCCACCAGAGCGGGTCCCTGAGGTCCCCGTCGTAACTCAAGAAGACCTGCCGCAACTCGAGAAAATCCAGGAGGTTCTCCCCTCCAGGCGAGATGAGGCCCATTTCCGCTGAGGCGTCTCGAGGCTGATCACACCTCACCTCTGGAACTTCGAAAGGGTCCTTCACACCCTTGGTGCAAATCAAGAAGTTCCCCGACCTAGCCGTCTCCACTCGAGAGGAATCACGAGGGTCCCGCCCACATCCAGAGGAGCCCCGTTTCCGCCTTGTAGCTCGAGATGAGGGATCCTTTCCCTGCTTCGTCGGGAAAGAGTTCCCGGCGTTCCCGTCGCATCTCAAGAGGAGGCCCTCTCAACAGGAACGGCGAGAGGAACTCCAGGGTCGTGCCACCATTCCAAGAGTCCCCCAGATGTCTCAGTCCATTCCAGGAACCTCTTTTCCTTTCACCGGCTCGTCTTTCACGCCGAGCATCGAAGCACACCAAGGTGGCACTTGGCACAGCCCTGTGGGAAAGCCTCGTGGGAAAGCCTCGAGGGTAAGCCTCGAGGGAAAGCCACAGATCCCTTGATCCACCTGACAGGACGCGTGAACCTACTGCTGCAGCTCGGGAGGGAAGCACACGTGCATGCCCCCACTCGAGACGAAGCCTGACTCCCCTGGGGAGACTCAGAGGCACCCCAAGATCCATGGCAACACTGGAGAGGAATGCTCAGGTTCCGGCCCCGACTACACACAAGGTGTCAGGACCTGGCATCCACTGGAGAGGAATCCCGAGATGGCTCCTAGCAACTCGCATGGGGACTGGCCTTTCCTGAGGCCACCAGAGCGGGTCCCTGAGGTCCCCGTCGTAACTGGAGAAGACCTGCCGCAACTCGAGAAAATCCAGGGCATTCTCCCCTCCAGGCGAGATGAGGCCCATTTCCGCTGAGGCGTCTCGAGGCTGATCACACTTCACCTCTGGAACTTCGAAAGGGTCCTTCACACCCTTGGTGCAAATCAAGAAGTTCCCCGACCTAGCCGTCTCCACTCGAGAGGAATCACGAGGGTCCCGCCCACATCCAGAGGAGCCCCGTTTCCGCCTCGTAGCTCGAGATGAGGGATCCTTTCCCTGCTTCGTCGGAAAAGAGTCCCCGGCGTTCCCGTCGCATCTCAAGAGGAGGCCCTCTCAACAGGAACGGCGAGAGGAACTCCAGGGTCGTGCCACCATTGCAAGAGTCCCCCAGATGTCTCAGTCCATTCCAGAGGAACCTCTTTTCCCTTCACCGGCTCGTCTTTCACGCCGAGGATCGACTCACACCAAGGTGGCACGTGGCACAGCCCTGTGGGAAAGCCTCGTGGGAAAGCCTCGAGGGACAGCCTCGAGGGAAAGACACAGATCCCTTGATCCACGTGACAGGAAGCGTGACACTACTGCTGCAGCTCGGGAGGAAAGCGCACGTGCATGCCCCCACTGGAGACGAGGCCTGACTCCCCTGGGGAGACTCAGAAGCACCCCAAGATCCATGGCAACACTGGAGAGCAATCCTCAGGTTCCGGCCCCGACTCCACACAAGGACTGAGGCCCCGGCATGGACGGGAGAGGAATCCCGAGAGGTCCCCTAGCAACACGCATGGGGACTGGCCTTTCCTGAGGCCACCAGAGCGGGTCCCTGAGGTCCCCGTCGTAACTCGAGAAGACCTGCCGCAACTGGAGAAAATCCAGGAGGTTCTCCCCTCCAGGCGAGATGAGGCCCATTTCCGCTGAGGCGTCTCGACGCTGATCACACCTCACCTCTGGAACTTCGAAAGGGTCCTTCACACCCTTGGTGCAAATCAAGAAGTTCCCCGACCTAGCCGTCTCCACTCGAGAGGAATCACGAGGGTCCCGCCCACATCCAGAGGAGCCCCGTTTCCGCCTCGTAGCTCGAGATGAGGGATCCTTTCCCTGCTTCGTCGGGAAAGAGTCCCCGGCGTTCCCGTCGCATCTCAAGAGGAGGCCCTCTCAACAGGAACGGCGAGAGGAACTCCAGGGTCGTGCCACCATTCCAAGAGTCCCCCAGATGTCTCAGTCCATTCCAGAGGAACCTCTTTTCCCTTCACCGGCTCGTCTTTCACGCGGAGGATCGACTCACACCAAGGTGGCACGTGGCACAGCCCTGTGGGAAAGCCTCGTGGGAAAGCCTCGAGGGACAGCCTCGAGGGAAAGCCACAGATCCCTTGATCCACGTGACAGGAAGCGTGACACTACTGCTGCAGCTCGGGAGGAAAGCGCACGTGCATGCCCCCACTCGAGACGAGGCCTGACTCCCCTGGGGAGACTCAGAAGCACCCCAAGATCCATGGCAACACTGGAGAGCAATCCTCAGGTTCCGGCCCCGACTCCACACAAGGACTGAGGCCCCGGCATGGACGGGAGAGGAATCCCGAGAGGTCCCCTAGCAACTCGCATGGGGACTGGCCTTTCCTGAGGCCACCAGAGCGGGTCCCTGAGGTCCCCGTCGTAACTCGAGAAGACCTGCCGCAACTCGAGAAAATCCAGGAGGTTCTCCCCTCCAGGCGAGATGAGGCCCATTTCCGCTGAGGCGTCTCGAGGCTGATCACACCTCACCTCTGGAACTTCGAAAGGGTCCTTCACACCCTTGGTGCAAATCAAGAAGTTCCCCGACCTAGCCGTCTCCACTCGAGAGGAATCACGAGGGTCCCGCCCACATCCAGAGGAGCCCCGTTTCCGCCTCGTAGCTCGAGATGAGGGATCCCTTCCCTGCTTCGTCGGGAAAGAGTCCCCGGCGTTCCCGTCGCATCTCAAGAGGAGGCCCTCTCAACAGGAACGGCGAGAGGAACTCCAGGGTCGTGCCACCATTCCAAGAGTCCCCCAGATGTCTCAGTCCATTCCAGAGGAACCTCTTTTCCCTTCACTGGCTCGTCTTTCACGCCGAGGATCGACTCACACCAAGGTGGCACGTGGCACAGCCCTGTGGGAAAGCCTCGTGGGAAAGCCTCGAGGGACAGCCTCGAGGGAAAGCCACAGATCCCTTGATCCACGTGACAGGAAGCGTGACACTACTGCTGCAGCTCGGGAGGAAAGCGCACGTGCATGCCCCCACTGGAGACGAGGCCTGACTCCCCTGGGGAGACTCAGAAGCACCCCAAGATCCATGGCAACACTGGAGAGGAATCCTCAGGTTCCGGCCCCGACTCCACACAAGGACTGAGGCCCCGGCATGGACGGGAGAGGAATCCCGAGAGGTCCCCTAGCAACTCGCATGGGGACTGGCCTTTCCTGAGGCCACCAGAGCGGGTCCCTGAGGTCCCCGTCGTAACTCGAGAAGACCTGCCGCAACTCGAGAAAATCCAGGACGTTCTCCCCTCCAGGCGAGATGAGGCCCATTTCCGCTGAGGCGTCTCGAGGCTGATCACACCTCACCTCTGGAACTTTGAAAGGGTCCTTCACACCCTTGGTGCAAATCAAGAAGTTCCCCGACCTAGCCGTCTCCACTCGAGAGGAATCACGAGGGTCCCGCCCACATCCAGAGGAGCCCCGTTTCCGCCTCGTAGCTCGAGTTCAGGGATCCTTTCCCTGCTTCGTCGGGAAAGAGTTCCCGGCGTTCCCGTCGCATCTCAAGAGGAGGCCCTCTCAACAGGAACGGCGAGAGGAACTCCAGGGTCGTGCCACCATTCCAAGAGTCCCCCAGATGTCTCAGTCCATTCCAGAGGAACCTCTTTTCCCTTCACCGGCTCGTCTTTCACGCCGAGGATCGACTCACACCAAGGTGGCACGTGGCACAGCCCTGTGGGAAAGCCTCGTGGGAAAGCCTCGAGGGACAGCCTCGAGGGAAAGCCACAGATCCCTTGATCCACGTGACAGGAAGCGTGACACTACTGCTGCAGCTCGGGAGGAAAGCGCACGTGCATGCCCCCACTCGAGACGAGGCCTGACTCCCCTGGGGAGACTCAGAAGCACCCCAAGATCCATGGCAACACTGGAGAGCAATCCTCAGGTTCCGGCCCCGACTCCACACAAGGACTGAGGCCCCGGCATGGACGGGAGAGGAATCCCGAGAGGTCCCCTAGCAACTCGCATGGGGACTGGCCTTTCCTGAGGCCACCAGAGCGGGTCCCTGAGGTCCCCGTCGTAACTCGAGAAGACCTGCCGCAACTCGAGAAAATCCAGGACGTTCTCCCCTCCAGGCGAGATGAGGCCCATTTCCGCTGAGGCGTCTCGAGGCTGATCACACCTCACCTCTGGAACTTCGAAAGGGTCCTTCACACCCTTGGTGCAAATCAAGAAGTTCCCCGACCTAGCCGTCTCCACTCGAGAGGAATCACGAGGGTCCCGCCCACATCCAGAGGAGCCCCGTTTCCGCCTCGTAGCTCGAGATGAGGGATCCCTTCCCTGCTTCGTCGGGAAAGAGTCCCCGGCGTTCCCGTCGCATCTCAAGAGGAGGCCCTCTCAACAGGAACGGCGAGAGGAACTCCAGGGTCGTGCCACCATTCCAAGAGTCCCCCAGATGTCTCAGTCCATTCCAGAGGAACCTCTTTTCCCTTCACTGGCTCGTCTTTCACGCCGAGGATCGACTCACACCAAGGTGGCACGTGGCACAGCCCTGTGGGAAAGCCTCGTGGGAAAGCCTCGAGGGACAGCCTCGAGGGAAAGCCACAGATCCCTTGATCCACGTGACAGGAAGCGTGACACTACTGCTGCAGCTCGGGAGGAAAGCGCACGTGCATGCCCCCACTGGAGACGAGGCCTGACTCCCCTGGGGAGACTCAGAAGCACCCCAAGATCCATGGCAACACTGGAGAGGAATCCTCAGGTTCCGGCCCCGACTCCACACAAGGACTGAGGCCCCGGCATGGACGGGAGAGGAATCCCGAGAGGTCCCCTAGCAACTCGCATGGGGACTGGCCTTTCCTGAGGCCACCAGAGCGGGTCCCTGAGGTCCCCGTCGTAACTCGAGAAGACCTGCCGCAACTCGAGAAAATCCAGGACGTTCTCCCCTCCAGGCGAGATGAGGCCCATTTCCGCTGAGGCGTCTCGAGGCTGATCACACCTCACCTCTGGAACTTTGAAAGGGTCCTTCACACCCTTGGTGCAAATCAAGAAGTTCCCCGACCTAGCCGTCTCCACTCGAGAGGAATCACGAGGGTCCCGCCCACATCCAGAGGAGCCCCGTTTCCGCCTCGTAGCTCGAGTTCAGGGATCCTTTCCCTGCTTCGTCGGGAAAGAGTTCCCGGCGTTCCCGTCGCATCTCAAGAGGAGGCCCTCTCAACAGGAACGGCGAGAGGAACTCCAGGGTCGTGCCACCATTCCAAGAGTCCCCCAGATGTCTCAGTCCATTCCAGAGGAACCTCTTTTCCCTTCACCGGCTCGTCTTTCACGACGAGGATCGACTCACACCAAGGTGGCACGTGGCACAGCCCTGTGGGAAAGCCTCGTGGGAAAGCCTCGAGGGACAGCCTCGAGGGAAAGCCACAGATCCCTTGATCCACGTGACAGGAAGCGTGACACTACTGCTGCAGCTCGGGAGGAAAGCGCACGTGCATGCCCCCACTCGAGACGAGGCCTGACTCCCCTGGGGAGACTCAGAAGCACCCCAAGATCCATGGCAACACTGGAGAGGAATCCTCAGGTTCCGGCCCCGACTCCACACAAGGACTGAGGCCCCGGCATGGACGGGAGAGGAATCCCGAGAGGTCCCCTAGCAACTCGCATGGGGACTGGCCTTTCCTGAGGCCACCAGAGCGGGTCCCTGAGGTCCCCGTCGTAACTCGAGAAGACCTGCCGCAACTCGAGAAAATCCAGGACGTTCTCCCCTCCAGGCGAGATGAGGCCCATTTCCGCTGAGGCGTCTCGAGGCTGATCACACCTCACCTCTGGAACTTAGAAAGGGTCCTTCACACCCTTGGTGCAAATCAAGAAGTTCCCCGACCTAGCCGTCTCCACTCGAGAGGAATCACGAGGGTCCCGCCCACATCCAGAGGAGCCCCGTTTCCGCCTCGTAGCTCGAGATGAGGGATCCTTTCCCTGCTTCGTCGGGAAAGAGTTCCCGGCGTTCCCGTCGCATCTCAAGAGGAGGCCCTCTCAACAGGAACGGCGAGAGGAACTCCAGGGTCGTGCCACCATTCCAAGAGTCCCCCAGATGTCTCAGTCCATTCCAGAGGAACCTCTTTTCCCTTCACCGGCTCGTCTTTCACGCCGAGGATCGACTCACACCAAGGTGGCACGTGGCACAGCCCTGTGGGAAAGCCTCGTGGGAAAGCCTCGAGGGACAGCCTCGAGGGAAAGCCACAGATCCCTTGATCCACGTGACAGGAAGCGTGACACTACTGCTGCAGCTCGGGAGGAAAGCGCACGTGCATGCCCCCACTCGAGACGAGGCCTGACTCCCCTGGGGAGACTCAGAAGCACCCCAAGATCCATGGCAACACTGGAGAGCAATCCTTCAGGTTCCGGCCCCGACTCCACACAAGGACTGAGGCCCCGGCATGGACGGGAGAGGAATCCCGAGAGGTCCCCTAGAAACTCGCATGGGGACTGGCCTTTCCTGAGGCCACCAGAGCGGGTCCCTGTGGTCCCCGTCGTAACTCGAGAAGACCTGCCGCAACTCGAGAAAATCCAGGAGGTTCTCCCCTCCAGGAGAGATGAGGCCCATTTCCACTGAGGCGTCTCGAGGCTGATCACACCTCACCTCTGGAACTTCGAAAGGGTCCTTCACACCCTTGGTGCAAATCAAGAAGTTCCCCGACCTAGCCGTCTCCACTCGAGAGGAATCACGAGGGTCCCGCCCACATCCAGAGGAGCCCCGTTTCCGCCTCGTAGCTCGAGATGAGGGATCCTTTCCCTGCTTCGTCGGGAAAGAGTTCCCGGCGTTCCCGTCGCATCTCAAGAGGAGGCCCTCTCAACAGGAACGACGAGAGGAACTCCAGGGTCGTGCCACCATTCCAAGAGTCCCCCAGATGTCTCAGTCCATTCCAGAGGAACCTCTTTTCCCTTCACCGGCTCGTCTTTCACGCCGAGGATCGACTCACACCAAGGTGGCACGTGGCACAGCCCTGTGGGAAAGCCTCGTGGGAAAGCCTCGAGGGACAGCCTCGAGGGAAAGCCACAGATCCCTTGATCCACGTGACAGGAAGCGTGACACTACTGCTGCAGCTCGGGAGGAAAGCGCACGTGCATGCCCCCACTCGAGACGAGGCCTGACTCCCCTGGGGAGACTCAGAAGCACCCCAAGATCCATGGCAACACTGGAGAGGAATCCTCAGGTTCCGGCCCCGAATCCACACAAGGACTGAGGCCCAGGCATGGACGGGAGAGGAATCCCGAGCGGTCCCCTAGCAACTCGCATGGGGACTGGCCTTTCCTGAGGCCACCAGAGCGGGTCCCTGAGGTCCCCGTCGTAACTCGAGAAGACCTGCCGCAACTCGAGAAAATCCAGGAGGTTCTCCCCTCCAGGCGAGATGAGGCCCATTTCCGCTGAGGCGTCTCGAGGCTGATCACACCTCACCTCTGGAACTTCGAAAGGGTCCTTCACACCCTTGGTGCAAATCAAGAAGTTCCCCGACCTAGCCGTCTCCACTCGAGAGGAATCATGAGGGTCCCGCCCACATCCAGAGGAGCCCCGTTCCCGCCTCGTAGCTCGAGATGAGGGATCCTTTCCCTGCTTCGTCGGGAAAGAGTTCCCGGCGTTCCCGTCGCATCTCAAGAGGAGGCCCTCTCAACAGGAACGACGAGAGGAACTCCAGGGTCGTGCCACCATTCCAAGAGTCCCCCAGATGTCTCAGTCCATTCCAGAGGAACCTCTTTTCCCTTCACCGGCTCGTCTTTCACGCCGAGGATCGACTCACACCAAGGTGGCACATGGCACAGCCCTGTGGGAAAGCCTCGTGGGAAAGCCTCGAGGGACAGCCTCGAGGGAAAGCCACAGATCCCTTGATCCACGTGACAGGAAGCGTGACACTACTGCTGCAGCTCGGGAGGAAAGCGCACGTGCATGCCCCCACTCGAGACGAGGCCTGACTCCCCTGGGGAGACTCAGAAGCACCCCAAGATCCATGGCAACACTGGAGAGGAATCCTCAGGTTCCGGACCCGACTCCACACAAGGACTGAGGCCCCGGCATGGACGGGAGAGGAATCCCGAGAGGTCCCCTAGCAACTAGCATGGGGACTGGCCTTTCCTGAGGCCACCAGAGCGGGTCCCTGAGGTCCCTGTCATAACTCGAGAAGACCTGCCGCAGCTCGAGAAAATCCAGGAGGTTCTCCCCTCCAGGCGAGATGAGGCCCATTTCCGCTGAGGCGTCTCGAGGCTGATCACACCTCACCTCTGGAACTTCGAAAGGGTCCTTCACACCCTTGGTGCAAATCAAGAAGTTCCCCGACCTAGCCGTCTCCACTCGAGAGGAATCACGAGGGTCCCGCCCACATCCAGAGGAGCCCCGTTTCCGCCTCGTAGCTCGAGATGAGGGATCCTTTCCCTGCTTCGTCGGGAAAGAGTTCCCGGCGTTCCCGTCGCATCTCAAGAGAAGGCCCTCTCAACAGGAACGGCGAGAGGAACTCCAGGGTCGTGCCACCATTCCAAGAGTCCCCCAGATGTCTCAGTCCATTCCAGAGGAACCTCTTTTCCCTTCACCGGCTCGTCTTTCACGCCGAGGATCGACTCACACCAAGGTGGCACGTGGCACAGCCCTGTGGGAAAGCCTCGTGGGAAAGCCTCGAGGGACAGACTCGAGGGAAAGCCACAGATCCCTTGATCCACGTGACAGGAAGCGTGACACTACTGCTACAGCTCGGGAGGAAAGCGCTTGTGCATGCCCCCACTGGAGACGAGGCCTGACTCCCCTGGGGAGACTCAGAAGCACCCCAAGATCCATGGCAACACTGGAGAGGAATCCTCAGGTTCCGGCCCCGACTCCACACAAGGACTGAGGCCCCGGCATGGACGGGAGAGGAATCCCGAGAGGTCCCCTAGCAACTCGCATGGGGACTGGCCTTTCCTGAGGCCACCAGAGCGGGTCCCTGAGGTCCCCGTCGTAACTCGAGAAGACCTGCCGCAACTGGAGAAAATCCAGGAGGTTCTCCCCTCCAGGCGAGATGAGGCCCATTTCCGCTGAGGCGTCTCGAGGCTGATCACACCTCACCTCTGGAACTTCGAAAGGGTACTTCACACCCTTGGTGCAAATCAAGAAGTTCCCCGACCTAGCCGTCTCCACTCGAGAGGAATCACGAGGGTCCCGCCCACATCCAGAGGAGCCCCGTTTCCGCCTCGTAGCTCGAGATGAGGGATCCTTTCCCTGCTTCGTCGGGAAAGAGTTCCCGGCGTTCCCGTCGCATCTCAAGAGGAGGCCCTCTCAACAGGAACGGCGAGAGGAACTCCAGGGTCGTGCCACCATTCCAAGAGTCCCCCAGATGTCTCAGTCCATTCCAGAGGAACCTCTTTTCCCTTCACCGGCTCGTCTTTCACGCCGAGGATCGACTCACACCAAGGTGGCACGTGGCACAGCCCTGTGGGAAAGCCTCGTGGGAAAGCCTCGAGGGACAGCCTCGAGGGAAAGCCACAGATCCCTTGATCCACGTGACAGGAAGCGTGACACTACTGCTGCAGCTCGGGAGGAAAGCGCACGTGCATGCCCCCACTCGAGACGAGGCCTGACTCCCCTGGGGAGACTCAGAAGCACCCCAAGATCCATGGCAACACTGGAGAGGAATCCTCAGGTTCCGGCCCCGACTCCACACAAGGACTGAGGCCCCGGCATGGACGGGAGAGGAATCCCGAGAGGTCCCCTAGCAACTCGCATGGGGACTGGCCTTTCCTGAGGCCACCAGAGCGGGTCCCTGAGGTCCCCGTCGTAACTCGAGAAGACCTGCCGCAACTCGAGAAAATCCAGGACGTTCTCCCCTCCAGGCGAGATGAGGCCCATTTCCGCTGAGGCGTCTCGAGGCTGATCACACCTCACCTCTGGAACTTTGAAAGGGTCCTTCACACCCTTGGTGCAAATCAAGAAGTTCCCCGACCTAGCCGTCTCCACTCGAGAGGAATCACGAGGGTCCCGTCCACATCCAGAGGAGCCCCGTTTCCGCCTCGTAGCTCGAGATGAGGGATCCTTTCCCTGCTTCGTCGGGAAAGAGTTCCCGGCGTTCCCGTCGCATCTCAAGAGGAGGCCCTCTCAACAGGAACGGCGAGAGGAACTCCAGGGTCGTGCCACCATTCCAAGAGTCCCCCAGATGTCTCAGTCCATTCCAGAGGAACCTCTTTCCCTTCACCGGCTCGTCTTTCACGCCGAGGATCGACTCACACCAAGGTGGCACGTGGCACAGCCCTGTGGGAAAGCCTCGTGGGAAAGCCTCGAGGGACAGCCTCGAGGGAAAGCCACAGATCCCTTGATCCACGTGACAGGAAGCGTGACACTACTGCTGCAGCTCGGGAGGAAATCGCACGTGCATGGCCCCACACGAGACGAGGCCTGACTCCCCTGGGGAGACTCAGAAGCACCCCAAGATCCATGGCAACACTGGAGAGGAAACCTCAGGTTCCGGCCCCGACTCCACACAAGGACTGAGGCCCCGGCATGGACGGGAGAGGAATCCCGAGAGGTCCCCTAGCAACTCGCATGGGGACTGGCATTTCCTGAGGCAACCAGAGCGGGTCCCTGAGGTCCCCGTCGTAACTCGAGAAGACCTGCCGCAGCTCGAGAAAATCCAGGAGGTTCTCCCCTCCAGGCGAGATGAGCCCCATTTCCGCTGAGGCGTCTCGAGGCGTATCACACCTCACCTCTGGAACTTCGAAAGGGTCCTTCACACCCTTGGTGCAAATCAAGAAGTTCCTCGACCTAGCCGTCTCCACTCGAGAGGAATCACGAGGGTCCCGCCCACATCCAGAGGAGCCCCGTTTCCGCCTCGTAGATCGAGATGAGGGATCCTTTCCCTGCTTCGTCGGGAAAGAGTTCCCGGCGTTCCCGTCGCATCTCAAAAGGAGGCCCTCTCAACAGGAACGGCGAGAGGAACTCCAGGGTCGTGCCACCATTCCAAGAGTCCCCCAGATGTCTCAGTCCATTCCAGAGGAACCTCTTTTCCCTTCACCGGCTCGTCTTTCACGCCGAGGATCGACTCACACCAAGGTGGCACGTGGCACAGCCCTGTGGGAAAGCCTCGTGGGAAAGCCTCGAGGGACAGCCTCGAGGGAAAGCCACAGATCCCTTGATCCACGTGAGAGGAAGCGTGACACTACTGCTGCAGCTCGGGAGGAAAGCGCACGTGCATGCCCCCACACGAGACGAGGCCTGACTCCCCTGGGGAGACTCAGAAGCACCCCAAGATCCATGGCAACACTGGAGAGGAATCCTCAAGTTCCGGCCCCGACTCCACACAAGGACTGAGGCCCCGGCATGGACGGGAGAGGAATCCCGAGTGGTCCCCTAGCAACTCGCATGGGGACTGGCCTTTCCTGAGGCAACCAGAGCGGGTCCCTGAGGTCCCCGTCGTAACTCGAGAAGACCTGCCGCAGCTCGAGAAAATCCAGGAGGTTCTCCCCTCCAGGCGAGATGAGGCCCATTTCCGCTGAGGCGTCTCGAGGCTGATCACACCTCACCTCTGGAACTTCGAAAGGGTCCTTCACACCCTTGGTGCAAATCAAGAAGTTCCCCGACCTATCGGTCTCCACTCGAGAGGAATCACGAGGGTCCCGCCCACATCCAGAGGAGCCCCTTTTCCGCCTCGTAGCTCGAGATGAGGGATCCTTTCCCTGCTTCGTCGGGAAAGAGTTCCCGGCGTTCCCGTCGCATCTCAAGAGGAGGCCCTCTCAACAGGAACGGCGAGAGGAACTCCAGGGTCGTGCCACCATTCCAAGAGTCCCCCAGATGTCTCAGTCCATTCCAGAGGAACCTCTTTTCCCTTCACCGGCTCGACTTTCACGCCGAGGATCGACTCACACCAAGGTGGCACGTGGCACAGCCCTGTGGGAAAGCCTCGAGGGACAGCCTAGAGGGAAAGCCACAGATCCCTTGATCCACGTGACAGGAAGCGTGACACTACTGCTGCAGCTCGGGAGGAAAGCGCACGTGCATGCCCCCACTCGAGACGAGGCCTGACTCCCCTGGGGAGACTCAGAAGCACCCCAAGATCCATGGCAACACTGGAGAGGAATCCTCAGGTTCCGGCCCCGACTCCACACAAGGACTGAGGCCCCGGCATGGACGGGAGAGGAATCCCGAGAGGTCCCCTAGCAACTCGCATGGGGACTGGCCTTTCCTGAGCCAACCAGAGCGGGTCCCTGAGGTCCCCGTCGTAACTCGAGAAGACCTGCCGCAACTCGAGAAAATCCAGGAGGTTCTCCCCTCCAGGCGAGATGAGGCCCATTTCCGCTGAGGCGTCTCGAGGCTGATCACACCTCACCTCTGGAACTTCGAAAGGGTCCTTCACACCCTTGGTGCAAATCAAGAAGTTCCCCGACCTATCCGTCTCCACTCGAGAGGAATCACGAGGGTCCCGCCCACATCCAGAGGAGCCCCGTTTCCGCCTCGTAGCTCGAGATGAGGGATCCTTTCCCTGCTTCGTCGGGAAAGAGTTCCCGGCGTTCCCGTCGCATCTCAAGAGGAGGCCCTCTGAACAGGAACGTCGAGAGGAACTCCAGGGTGGTGCCACCATTCCAGGAGTCCCCCAGATGTCTCAGTCCATTCCAGAGGAACCTCTTTTCCCTTCACCGGCTCGTCTTTCACGCCGAGGATCGACTCACACCAAGGTGGCACGTGGCACAGCCCTGTGGGAAAGCCTCGTGGGAAAGCCTCGAGGGACAGCCTCGAGGGAAAGCCACAGATCCCTTGATCCACGTGACAGGAAGCGTGACACTACTGCTGCAGCTCGGGAGGAAAGCGCACGTGCATGCCCCCACTCGAGACGAGGCCTGACTCCCCTGGGGAGACTCAGAAGCACCCCAAGATCCATGGCAACACTGGAGAGGAATCCTCAGGTTCCGGCCCCGACTCCACACAAGGACTGAGGCCCCGGCATGGACGGGAGAGGAATCCCGAGAGGTCCCCTAGCAACTCGCATGGGGACTGGCCTTTCCTGAGGCAACCAGAGCGGGTCCCTGAGGTCCCCGTCGTAACTCGAGAAGACGTGCCGCAGCTCGAGAAAATCCAGGAGGTTCTCCCCCCAGGCGAGATGAGGCCCATTTCCGCTGAGGCGTCTCGAGGCTGATCACACCTCACCTCTGGAACTTAGAAAGGGTCCTTCACACCCTTGGTGCAAATCAAGAAGTTCCCCGACCTATCGGTCTCCACTCGAGAGGAATCACGAGGGTCCCGCCCACATCCAGAGGAGCCCCGTTTCCGCCTCGTAGCTCGAGATGAGGGATCCTTTCCCTGCTTCGTCGGGAAAGAGTTCTCGGCGTTCCCGTCGCATCTCAAGAGGAGGCCCTCTCAACAGGAACGGCGAGAGGAACTCCAGGGTCGTGCCACCATTCCAAGAGTCCCCCAGATGTCTCAGTCCATTCCAGAGGAACCTCTTTTCCCTTCACCGGCTCGACTTTCACGCCGAGGATCGACTCACACCAAGGTGGCACGTGGCACAGCCCTGTGGGAAAGCCTCGAGGGACAGCCTAGAGGGAAAGCCACAGATCCCTTGATCCACGTGACAGGAAGCGTGACACTACTGCTGCAGCTCGAGAGGAAAGCGCACGTGCATGCCCCCACTCGAGACGAGGCCTGACTCCCCTGGGGAGACTCAGAAGCACCCCAAGATCCATGGCAACACTGGAGAGGAATCCTCAGGTTCCGGCCCCGACTCCACACAAGGACTGAGGCCCCGGCATGGACGGGAGAGGAATCCCGAGAGGTCCCCTAGCAACTCGCATGGGGACTGGCCTTTCCTGAGGCCACCAGAGCGGGTCCCTGAGGTCCCCGTCGTAACTCGAGAAGACCTGCCGCAGCTCGAGAAAATCCAGGAGGTTCTCCCCTCCAGGCGAGATGAGGCCCATTTCCGCTGAGGCGTCTCGAGGCTGATCACACCTCACCTCTGGAACTTCGAAAGGGTCCTTCACACCCTTGGTGCAAATCAAGAAGTTCCCCGACATACCCGTCTCCACTCGAGAGGAATCACGAGGGTCCCGCCCACATCCAGAGGAGCCCCGTTTCCGCCTCGTAGCTCGAGATGAGGGATCCTTTCCCTGCTTCGTCGGGAAAGAGTTCCCGGCGTTCCCGTCGCATCTCAAGAGGAGGCCCTCTCAACAGGAACGGCGAGAGGAACTCCAGGGTCGTGCCACCATTCCAAGAGTCCCCCAGATGTCTCAGTCCATTCCAGAGGAACCTCTTTCCCTTCACCGGCTCGTCTTTCACGCCGAGGATCGACTCACACCAAGGTGGCACGTGGCACAGCCCTGTGGGAAAGCCTCGTGGGAAAGCCTCGAGGGACAGCCTCGAGGGAAAGCCACAGATCCCTTGATCCACGTGACAGGAAGCGTGACACTACTGCTGCAGCTCGGGAGGAAATCGCACGTGCATGGCCCCACACGAGACGAGGCCTGACTCCCCTGGGGAGACTCAGAAGCACCCCAAGATCCATGGCAACACTGGAGAGGAAACCTCAGGTTCCGGCCCCGACTCCACACAAGGACTGAGGCCCCGGCATGGACGGGAGAGGAATCCCGAGAGGTCCCCTAGCAACTCGCATGGGGACTGGCATTTCCTGAGGCAACCAGAGCGGGTCCCTGAGGTCCCCGTCGTAACTCGAGAAGACCTGCCGCAGCTCGAGAAAATCCAGGAGGTTCTCCCCTCCAGGCGAGATGAGCCCCATTTCCGCTGAGGCGTCTCGAGGCGTATCACACCTCACCTCTGGAACTTCGAAAGGGTCCTTCACACCCTTGGTGCAAATCAAGAAGTTCCTCGACCTAGCCGTCTCCACTCGAGAGGAATCACGAGGGTCCCGCCCACATCCAGAGGAGCCCCGTTTCCGCCTCGTAGATCGAGATGAGGGATCCTTTCCCTGCTTCGTCGGGAAAGAGTTCCCGGCGTTCCCGTCGCATCTCAAAAGGAGGCCCTCTCAACAGGAACGGCGAGAGGAACTCCAGGGTCGTGCCACCATTCCAAGAGTCCCCCAGATGTCTCAGTCCATTCCAGAGGAACCTCTTTTCCCTTCACCGGCTCGTCTTTCACGCCGAGGATCGACTCACACCAAGGTGGCACGTGGCACAGCCCTGTGGGAAAGCCTCGTGGGAAAGCCTCGAGGGACAGCCTCGAGGGAAAGCCACAGATCCCTTGATCCACGTGAGAGGAAGCGTGACACTACTGCTGCAGCTCGGGAGGAAAGCGCACGTGCATGCCCCCACACGAGACGAGGCCTGACTCCCCTGGGGAGACTCAGAAGCACCCCAAGATCCATGGCAACACTGGAGAGGAATCCTCAAGTTCCGGCCCCGACTCCACACAAGGACTGAGGCCCCGGCATGGACGGGAGAGGAATCCCGAGTGGTCCCCTAGCAACTCGCATGGGGACTGGCCTTTCCTGAGGCAACCAGAGCGGGTCCCTGAGGTCCCCGTCGTAACTCGAGAAGACCTGCCGCAGCTCGAGAAAATCCAGGAGGTTCTCCCCTCCAGGCGAGATGAGGCCCATTTCCGCTGAGGCGTCTCGAGGCTGATCACACCTCACCTCTGGAACTTCGAAAGGGTCCTTCACACCCTTGGTGCAAATCAAGAAGTTCCCCGACCTATCGGTCTCCACTCGAGAGGAATCACGAGGGTCCCGCCCACATCCAGAGGAGCCCCTTTTCCGCCTCGTAGCTCGAGATAAGGGATCCTTTCCCTGCTTCGTCGGGAAAGAGTTCCCGGCGTTCCCGTCGCATCTCAAGAGGAGGCCCTCTCAAGAGGAACGGCGAGAGGAACTCCAGGGTCGTGCCACCATTCCAAGAGTCCCCCAGATGTCTCAGTCCATTCCAGAGGAACCTCTTTTCCCTTCACCGGCTCGACTTTCACGCCGAGGATCGACTCATACCAAGGTGGCACGTGGCACAGCGCTGTGGGAAAGCCTAGAGGGACAGCCTAGAGGGAAAGCCACAGATCCCTTGATCCACGTGACAGGAAGCGTGACACTACTGCTGCAGCTCGGGAGGAAAGCGCACGTGCATGCCCCCACTCGAGACGAGGCCTGACTCCCCTGGGGAGACTCAGAAGCACCCCAAGATCCATGGCAACACTGGAGAGGAATCCTCAGGTTCCGGCCCCGACTCCACACAAGGACTGAGGCCCCGGCATGGACGGGAGAGGAATCCCGAGAGGTCCCCTAGCAACTCGCATGGGGACTGGCCTTTCCTGAGGCAACCAGAGCGGGTCCCTGAGGTCCCCGTCGTAACTCGAGAAGACCTGCCGCAGCTCGAGAAAATCCAGGAGGTTCTCCCCTCCTAGCGAGATGAGGCCCATTTCCGCTGAGGCGTCTCGAGGCGTATCACACCTCACCTCTGGAACTTCGAAAGGGTCCTTCACACCCTTGGTAGAAATCAAGAAGTTCCCCGACATACCCGTCTCCACTCGAGAGGAATCACGAGGGTCCCGCCCACATCCAGAGGAGCCCCGTTTCCGCCTCGTAGCTCGAGATGAGGGTTCCTTTCCCTGCTTCGTCGGGAAAGAGTTCCCGGCGTTCCCGTCGCATCTCAAGAGGAGGCCCTCTCAACAGGAACGGCGAGAGGAACTCCAGGGTCGTGCCACCATTCCAAGAGTCCCCCAGATGTCTCAGTCCATTCCAGAGGAACCTCTTTTCCCTTCACCGGCTCGTCTTTCACGCCGAGGATCGACTCACACCAAGGTGGCACGTGGCACAGCCCTGTGGGAAAGCCTCGTGGGAAAGCCTCGAGGGACAGCCTCGAGGGAAAGCCACAGATCCCTTGATCCACGTGACAGGAAGCGTGACACTACTGCTGCAAGTCGGGAGGAAAGCGCACGTGCATGCCCCCACTCGAGACGAGGCCTGACTCCCCTGGGGAGACTCAGAAGCACCCCAAGATCCATGGCAACACTGGAGAGGAATCCTCAGGTTCCGGCCCCGACTCCACACAAGGACTGAGGCCCCGGCATGGACGGGAGAGGAATCCCGAGAGGTCCCCTAGCAACTCGCTTGGGGACTGTCCTTTCCTGAGGCCACCAGAGCGGGTCCCTGAGGTCCCCGTCGTAACTCGAGAAGACCTGCCGCAGCTCGAGAAAATCCAGGAGGTTCTCCCCTCCAGGCGAGATGAGGCCCATTTCTGCTGAGGCGTCTCGAGGCTGATCACACCTCACCTCTGGAACTTCGAAAGGGTCCTTCACACCCTTGGTGCAAATCAAGAAGTTCCCCGACCTAGCCGTCTCAACTCGAGAGGAATCACGAGGGTCCCGCCCACATCCAGAGGAGCCCCGTTTCCGCCTCGTAGCTCGAGATGAGGGATCCTTTCCCTGCTTCGTCGGGAAAGAGTTCCCGGCGTTCCCGTCGCATCTCAAGAGGAGGCCCTCTCAACAGGAATGGCGAGAGGAACTCCAGGGTCGTGCCACCATTCCAAGAGTCCCCCAGATGTCTCAGTCCATTCCAGAGGAACCTCTTTTCCCTTCACCGGCTCGTCTTTCACGCCGAGGATCGACTCACACCAAGGTGGCACGTGGCACAGCCCTGTGGGAAAGTCTCGTGGGAAAGCCTCGAGGGACAGCCTCGAGGGAAAGCCACAGATCCCTTGATCCACGTGACAGGAAGCGTGACACTACTGCTGCAGCTCGGGAGGAAAGCGCACGTGCATGCCCCCACACGAGACGAGGCCTGACTCCCCTGGGGAGACTGAGAAGCACCCCAAGATCCATGGCAACACTGGAGAGGAATCCTCAAGTTCCGGCCCCGACTCCACACAAGGACTGAGGCCCCGGCATGGACGGGAGAGGAATCCCGAGTGGTCCCCTAGCAACTCGCATTGGGACTGGCCTTTCCTGAGGCCACCAGAGCGGGTCCCTGGGGTCCCCGTCGTAACTCGAGAAGACCTGCCGCAGCTCGAGAAAATCCAGGAGGTTCTCCAATCCAGGCGAGATGAGGCCCATTTCCGCTGAGGCGTCTCGAGGCTGATCACACCTCACCTCTGGAACTTCGAAAGGGTCCTTCACACCCTTGGTGCAAATCAAGAAGTTCCCCGACCTAGCCGTCTCCACTCGAGAGGAATCACGAGGGTCCCGCCCACATCCAGAGGAGCCCCGTTTCCGCCTCGTAGCTCGAGATGAGGGATCCTTTCCCTGCTTCGTCGGGAAAGAGTTCCCGGCGTTCCCGTCGCATCTCAAGAGGAGGCCCTCTCAACAGGAACGGCGAGAGGAACTCCAGGGTCGTGCCACCATTCCAAGAGTCCCCCAGATGTCTCAGTCCATTCCAGAGGAACCTCTTTTCCCTTCACCGGCTCGTCTTTCACGCCGAGGATCGACTCACACCAAGGTGGCACGTGGCACAGCCCTGTGGGAAAGCCTCGTGGGAAAGCCTCGAGGGACAGCCTCGAGGGAAAGCCACAGATCCCTTGATGCACGTGACAGGAAGCGTGACACTACTGCTGCAACTCGGGAGGAAAGCGCACGTGCATTCCCCCACACGAGACGAGGCCTGACTCCCCTGGGGAGACTCAGAAGCACCCCAAGATCCATGGCAACACTGGAGAGGAATCCTCAGGTTCCGGCCCCGACTCCACACAAGGACTGAGGCCTCGGCATGGACGGGAGAGGAATCCCGAGAGGTCCCCTAGCAACTCGCATGGGGACTGGCCTTTCCTGAGGCCACCAGAGCGGGTCCCTGAGGTCCCCGTCGTAACTCGAGAAGACCTGCCGCAGCTCGAGAAATCCAGGAGGTTCTCCCCTCCAGGCGAGATGAGGCCCATTTCCGCTGAGGCGTCTCGAGGCTGATCACACCTCACCTCTGGAACTTCGAAAGGGTCCTTCACACCCTTGGTGCAAATCAAGAAGTTCCCCGACCTAGCCGTCTCCACTCGAGAGGAATCACGAGGGTCCCGCCCACATCCATAGGAGCCCCGTTTCCGCCTCGTAGCTCGAGATGAGGGATCCTTTCCCTGCTTCGTCGGGAAAGAGTTCCCGGCGTTCCCGTCGCATCTCAAGAGGAGGCCCTCTCAACAGGAACGGCGAGAGGAACTCCAGGGTCGTGCCACCATTCCAAGAGTCCCCCAGATGTCTCAGTCCATTCCAGAGGAACCTCTTTTCCCTTCACCGGCTCGTCTTTCACGCCGAGGATCGACTCACACCAAGGTGGCACGTGGCACAGCCCTGTGGGAAAGTCTCGTGGGAAAGCCTCGAGGGACAGCCTCGAGGGAAAGCCACAGATCCCTTGATCCACGTGACAGGAAGCGTGACACTACTGCTGCAGCTCGGGAGGAAAGCGCACGTGCATGCCCCCACACGAGACGAGGCCTGACTCCCCTGGGGAGACTCAGAAGCACCCCAAGATCCATGGCAACACTGGAGAGGAATCCTCAAGTTCCGGCCCCGACTCCACACAAGGACTGAGGCCCCGGCATGGTCGGGAGAGGAATCCCGAGTGGTCCCCTAGCAACTCGCATGGGGACTGGCCTTTCCTGAGGCCACCAGAGCGGGTCCCTGAGGTCCCCGTCGTAACTCGAGAAGACCTGCCGCAGCTCGAGAAAATCCAGGAGGTTCTCCAATCCAGGCGAGATGAGGCCCATTTCCGCTGAGGCGTCTCGAGGCTGATCACACCTCACCTCTGGAACTTCGAAAGGGTTCTTCACACACTTGGTGCAAATCGAGAAGTTCCCCGACCTAGCCGTCTCCACTCGAGAGGAATCACGAAGGTCCCGCCCACATCCAGAGGAGCCCCGTTTCCGCCTCGTAGCTCGAGATGAGGGATCCTTTCCCTGCTTCGTCGGGAAAGAGTTCCCGGCGTTCCCGTCGCATCTCAAGAGGAGGCCCTCTCAACAGGAACGGCGAGAGGAACTCCAGGGTCGTGCCACCATTCCAAGAGTCCCCCAGATGTCTCAGTCCATTCCAGAGGAACCTCTTTTCCCTTCACCGGCTCGTCTTTCACGCCGAGGATCGACTCACACCAAGGTGGCACGTGGCACAGCCCTGTGGGAAAGCCTCGTGGGAAAGCCTCGAGGGACAGCCTCGAGGGAAAGCCACAGATCCCTTGATCCACGTGACAGGAAGCGTGACACTACTGCTGCAACTCGGGAGGAAAGCGCACGTGCATTCCCCCACTCGAGACGAGGCCTGACTCCCCTGGGGAGACTCAGAAGCACCCCAAGATCCATGGCAACACTGGAGAGGAATCCTCAGGTTCCGGCCCCGACTCCACACAAGGACTGAGGCCTCGGCATGGACGGGAGAGGAATCCCGAGAGGTCCCCTAGCAACTCGCATGGGGACTGGCCTTTCCTGAGGCCACCAGAGCGGGTCCCTGAGGTCCCCGTCGTAACTCGAGAAGACCTGCCGCAGCTCGAGAAAATCCATGAGGTTCTCCAATCCAGGCGAGATGAGGCCCATTTCCGCTGAGGCGTCTCGAGGCTGATCACACCTCACCTCTGGAACTTCGAAAGGGTCCTTCACACCCTTGGTGCAAATCAAGAAGTTCCCCGACCTAGCCGTCTCCACTCGAGAGGAATCACGAGGGTCCCGCCCACATCCAGAGGAGCCCCGTTTCCGCCTCGTAGCTCGAGATGAGGGATCCTTTCCCTGCTTCGTCGGGAAAGAGTTCCCGGCGTTCCCGTCGCATCTCAAGAGGAGGCCCTCTCAACAGGAACGGCGAGAGGAACTCCAGGGTCGTGCCACCATTCCAAGAGTCCCCCAGATGTCTCAGTCCATTCCAGAGGAACCTCTTTTCCCTTCACCGGCTCGTCTTTCACGCCGAGGATCGACTCACACCAAGGTGGCACGTGGCACAGCCCTGTGGGAAAGCCTCGTGGGAAAGCCTCGAGGGACAGCCTCGAGGGAAAGCCACAGATCCCTTGATCCACGTGACAGGAAGCGTGACACTACTGCTGCAACTCGGGAGGAAAGCGCACGTGCATTCCCCCACTCGAGACGAGGCCTGACTCCCCTGGGGAGACTCAGAAGCACCCCAAGATCCATGGCAACACTGGAGAGGAATCCTCAGGTTCCGGCCCCGACTCCACACAAGGACTGAGGCCTCGGCATGGACGGGAGAGGAATCCCGAGAGGTCCCCTAGCAACTCGCATGGGGACTGGCCTTTCCTGAGGCCACCAGAGCGGGTCCCTGAGGTCCCCGTCGTAACTCGAGAAGACCTGCCGCAGCTCGAGAAAATCCAGGAGGTTCTCCAATCCAGGCGAGATGAGGCCCATTTCCGCTGAGGCGTCTCGAGGCTGATCACACCTCACCTCTGGAACTTCGAAAGGGTCCTTCACACCCTTGGTGCAAATCAAGAAGTTCCCCGACCTAGCCGTCTCCACTCGAGAGGAATCACGAGGGTCCCGCCCACATCCAGAGGAGCCCCGTTTCCGCCTCGTAGCTCGAGATGAGGGATCCTTTCCCTGCTTCGTCGGGAAAGAGTTCCCGGCGTTCCCGTCGCATCTCAAGAGGAGGCCCTCTCAACAGGAACGGCCAGAGGAACTCCAGGGTCGTGCCACCATTCCAAGAGTCCCCCAGATGTCTCAGTCCATTCCAGAGAAACCTCTTTTCCCTTCACCGGCTCGTCTTTCACGCCGAGGATCGACTCACACCAAGGTGGCACGTGGCACAGCCCTGTGGGAAAGCCTCGTGGGAAAGCCTCGAGGGACAGCCTCGAGGGAAAGCCACAGATCCCTTGATCCACGTGACAGGAAGCGTGACACTACTGCTGCAGCTCGGGAGGAAAGCGCACGTGCATGCCCCCACTCGAGACGAGGCCTGACTCCCCTGGGGAGACTCAGAAGCACCCCAAGATCCATGGCAACACTGGAGAGGAATCCTCAGGTTCCGGCCCCGACTCCACACAAGGACTGAGGCCCCGGCATGGACGGGAGAGGAATCCCGAGAGGTCCCCTAGCAACTCGCATGGGGACTGGCCTTTCCTGAGGCAACCAGAGCGGGTCCCTGAGGTCCCCGTCGTAACTCGAGAAGACGTGCCGCAGCTCGAGAAAATCCAGGAGGTTCTCCCCCCAGGCGAGATGAGGCCCATTTCCGCTGAGGCGTCTCGAGGCTGATCACACCTCACCTCTGGAACTTAGAAAGGGTCCTTCACACCCTTGGTGCAAATCAAGAAGTTCCCCGACCTAGCCGTCTCCACTCGAGAGGAATCACGAGGGTCCCGCCCACATCCAGAGGAGCCCCGTTTCCGCCTCGTAGCTCGAGATGAGGGATCCTTTCCCTGCTTCGTCGGGAAAGAGTTCCCGGCGTTCCCGTCGCATCTCAAGAGGAGGCCCTCTCAACAGGAACGGCGAGAGGAACTCCAGGGTCGTGCCACCATTCCAAGAGTCCCCCAGATGTCTCAGTCCATTCCAGAGGAACCTCTTTTCCCTTCACCGGCTCGTCTTTCACGCCGAGGATCGACTCACACCAAGGTGGCACGTGGCACAGCCCTGTGGGAAAGCCTCGTGGGAAAGCCTCGAGGGACAGCCTCGAGGGAAAGCCACAGATCCCTTGATCCACGTGACAGGAAGCGTGACACTACTGCTGCAACTCGGGAGGAAAGCGCACGTGCATTCCCCCACTCGAGACGAGGCCTGACTCCCCTGGGGAGACTCAGAAGCACCCCAAGATCCATGGCAACACTGGAGAGGAATCCTCAGGTTCCGGCCCCGACTCCACACAAGGACTGAGGCCTCGGCATGGACGGGAGAGGAATCCCGAGAGGTCCCCTAGCAACTCGCATGGGGACTGGCCTTTCCTGAGGCCACCAGAGCGGGTCCCTGAGGTCCCCGTCGTAACTCGAGAAGACCTGCCGCAGCTCGAGAAAATCCATGAGGTTCTCCAATCCAGGCGAGATGAGGCCCATTTCCGCTGAGGCGTCTCGAGGCTGATCACACCTCACCTCTGGAACTTCGAAAGGGTCCTTCACACCCTTGGTGCAAATCAAGAAGTTCCCCGACCTAGCCGTCTCCACTCGAGAGGAATCACGAGGGTCCCGCCCACATCCAGAGGAGCCCCGTTTCCGCCTCGTAGCTCGAGATGAGGGATCCTTTCCCTGCTTCGTCGGGAAAGAGTTCCCGGCGTTCCCGTCGCATCTCAAGAGGAGGCCCTCTCAACAGGAACGGCGAGAGGAACTCCAGGGTCGTGCCACCATTCCAAGAGTCCCCCAGATGTCTCAGTCCATTCCAGAGGAACCTCTTTTCCCTTCACCGGCTCGTCTTTCACGCCGAGGATCGACTCACACCAAGGTGGCACGTGGCACAGCCCTGTGGGAAAGCCTCGTGGGAAAGCCTCGAGGGACAGCCTCGAGGGAAAGCCACAGATCCCTTGATCCACGTGACAGGAAGCGTGACACTACTGCTGCAACTCGGGAGGAAAGCGCACGTGCATTCCCCCACTCGAGACGAGGCCTGACTCCCCTGGGGAGACTCAGAAGCACCCCAAGATCCATGGCAACACTGGAGAGGAATCCTCAGGTTCCGGCCCCGACTCCACACAAGGACTGAGGCCTCGGCATGGACGGGAGAGGAATCCCGAGAGGTCCCCTAGCAACTCGCATGGGGACTGGCCTTTCCTGAGGCCACCAGAGCGGGTCCCTGAGGTCCCCGTCGTAACTCGAGAAGACCTGCCGCAGCTCGAGAAAATCCAGGAGGTTCTCCAATCCAGGCGAGATGAGGCCCATTTCCGCTGAGGCGTCTCGAGGCTGATCACACCTCACCTCTGGAACTTCGAAAGGGTCCTTCACACCCTTGGTGCAAATCAAGAAGTTCCCCGACCTAGCCGTCTCCACTCGAGAGGAATCACGAGGGTCCCGCCCACATCCAGAGGAGCCCCGTTTCCGCCTCGTAGCTCGAGATGAGGGATCCTTTCCCTGCTTCGTCGGGAAAGAGTTCCCGGCGTTCCCGTCGCATCTCAAGAGGAGGCCCTCTCAACAGGAACGGCGAGAGGAACTCCAGGGTCGTGCCACCATTCCAAGAGTCCCCCAGATGTCTCAGTCCATTCCAGAGGAACCTCTTTTCCCTTCACCGGCTCGTCTTTCACGCCGAGGATCGACTCACACCAAGGTGGCACGTGGCACAGCCCTGTGGGAAAGCCTCGTGGGAAAGCCTCGAGGGACAGCCTCGAGGGAAAGCCACAGATCCCTTGATCCACGTGACAGGAAGCGTGACACGACTGCTGCAGCTCGGGAGGAAAGCGCACGTGCATGCCCCCACTCGAGACGAGGCCTGACTCCCCTGGGGAGACTCAGAAGCACCCCAAGATCCATGGCAACACTGGAGAGGAATCCTCAGGTTTCGGCCCCGACTCCACACAAGGACTGAGGCCCCGGCATGGACGGGAGAGGAATCCCGAGAGGTCCCCTAGCAACTCGCATGGGGACTGGCCTTTCCTGAGGCCACCAGAGCGGGTCCCTGAGGTCCCCGTCGTAACTCGAGAAGACCTGCCGCAGCTCGAGAAAATCCAGGAGGTTCTCCCCTCCAGGCGAGATGAGGCCCATTTCCGCTGAGGCGTCTCGAGGCTGATCACAGCTCACCTCTGGAACTTCGAAAGCATACTTCACAGCCTTGGTGAAAATCAAGAAGTTCCCCGACATACCCGTCTCCACTCGAGAGGAATCACGAGGGTCCCGCCCACATCCAGAGGAGCCCCGTTTCCGCCTCGTAGCTCGAGATGAGGGATCCTTTCCCTGCTTCGTCGGGAAAGAGTTCCCGGCGTTCCCGTCGCATCTCAAGAGGAGGCCCTCTCAACAGGAACGGCGAGAGGAACTCCAGGGTCGTGCCACCATTCCAAGAGTCCCCCAGATGTCTCAGTCCATTCCAGAGAAACCTCTTTTCCCTTCACCGGCTCGTCTTTCACGCCGAGGATCGACTCACACCAAGGTGGCACGTGGCACAGCCCTGTGGGAAAGCCTCGTGGGAAAGCCTCGAGGGACAGCCTCGAGGGAAAGCCACAGATCCCTTGATCCACGTGACAGGAAGCGTGACACTACTGCTGCAGCTCGGGAGGAAAGCGCACGTGCATGCCCCCACTTGAGACGAGGCCTGACTCCCCTGGGGAGACTCAGAAGCACCCCAAGATCCATGGCAACACTGGAGAGGAATCCTCAGGTTCCGGCCCCGACTCCACTCAAGGACTGAGGCCCCGGCATGGACGGGAGAGTAATCCCAAGAGGTCCCCTAGCAACTCGCATGGGGAGTGGCCTTTCCTGAGGCCACCAGAGCGGGTCCCTGAGGTCCCCGTCGTAACTCGAGAAGACCTGCCACAGCTCGAGAAAATCCAGGAGGTTCTCCCCTCCAGGCGAGATGAGGCCCATTTCCGCTGAGGCGTCTCGAGGCTGATCACACCTCACATCTGGAACTTCGAAAGGGTCCTTCACACCCTTGGTGCAAATCAAGAAGTTCTCCGACTTAGCCGTCTCCACTCGAGAGGAATCACGAGGGTCCCGCCCACATACAGAGGAGCCCCGTTTCCGCCTCGTAGCTCGAGATGAGGGATCCTTTCCCTGCTTCGTCGGGAAAGAGTTCCCGGCGTTCCCGTCGCATCTCAAGAGGAGGTCCTCTGAACAGGTACGGTGAGAGGAACGCCAGGGTCGTGCCACCATTCCAAGAGTCCCCCAGATGTCTCAGTCCATTCCAGAGGAACCTCTTTTCCCTTCACCGGCTCGTCTTTCACGCCGAGGATCGACTCACACCAAGGTGGCACGTGGCACAGCCCTGTGGGAAAGCCTCGTGGGAAAGCCTCGAGGGACAGCCTCGAGGGAAAGCCACAGATCCCTTGATCCACGTGACAGGAAGCGTGACACTACTGCTGCAGCTGGGGAGGAAAGCGCACGTGCATGCCCCCACTCGAGACGAGGCCTGTCTCCCCTGGTGAGACTCAGAAGCACCCCAAGATCCATGGCAACACTGGAGAGGAATCCTCAGGTTCCGGCCCCGACTCCACACAAGGACTGAGGCCCCGGCATGGACGGGAGAGGAATCCCGAGAGGTCCCCTAGCAACTCGCATGGGGACTGGCCTTTCCTGAGGCAACCAGAGCGGGTCCCTGAGGTCCCCGTCGTAACTCGAGAAGACCTGCCGCAGCTCGAGGAAATCCAGGAGGTTCTCCCCTCCAGGCGAGATGAGGCCCATTTCCGCTGAGGCGTCTCGAGGCGTATCACACCTCACCTCTGGAACTTCGAAAGGGTCCTTCACACCCTTGGTGCAAATCAAGAAGTTCCCCGACCTAGCCGTCTCCACTCGAGAGGAATCACGAGGGTCCCGCCCACATCCAGAGGAGCCCCGTTTCCGCCTCGTAGCTCGAGATGAGGGATCCTTTCCCTGCTTCGTCGGGAAAGAGTTCCCGGCGTTCCCGTCGCATCTCAAGAGGAGGTCTTCTGAACAGGTACGGCGAGAGGAACTCCAGGGTCGTGCCACCATTCCAAGAGTCCCCCAGATGTCTCAGTCCATTCCAGAGGAACCTCTTTTCCCTTCACCGGCTCGTCTTTCACGCCGAGGATCGACTCACACCAAGGTGGCACGTGGCACAGCCCTGTGGGAAAGCCTCGTGGGAAAGCCTCGAGGAACAGCCTCGAGGGAAAGCCACAGATCCCTTGATCCACGTGACAGGAAGCGTGACACTACTGCTGCAGCTCGGGAGGAAAGCGCACGTGCATGCCCCCACACGAGACGAGGCCTGACTCCCCTGGGGAGACTCAGAAGCACCCCAAGATCCATGGCAACACTGGAGAGGAATCCTCAAGTTCCGGCCCCGACTCCACACAAGGACTGAGGCCCCGGCATGGACGGGAGAGGAATCCCGAGTGGTCCCCTAGCAACTCGCATGGGGACTGGCCTTTCCTGAGGTCACCAGAGCGGGTCCCTGAGGTCCCCGTCGTAACTCGAGAAGACCTGCCGCAGCTCGAGAAAATCCAGGAGGTTCTCCAATCCAGGCGAGATGAGGCCCATTTCCGCTGAGGCGTCTCGAGGCTGATCACACCTCACCTCTGGAACTTCGAAAGGGTCCTTCACACCCTTGGTGCAAATCAAGAAGTTCCCCGACCTAGCCGTCTCCACTCGAGAGGAATCACGAGGGTCCCGCCCACATCCAGAGGAGCCCCGTTTCCGCATCGTAGCTCGAGATGAGGGATCCTTTCCCTGCTTCGTCGGGAAAGAGTTCCCGGCGTTCCCGTCGCATCTCAAGAGGAGGCCGTCTCAACAGGAACGGCGAGAGGAACTCCAGGGTCGTGCCACCATTCCAAGAGTCCCCCAGATGTCTCAGTCCATTCCAGAGGAACCTCTTTTCCCTTCACCGGCTCGTCTTTCACGCCGAGGATCGACTCACACCAAGGTGGCACGTGGCACAGCCCTGTGGGAAAGCCTCGTGGGAAAGCCTCGAGGGACAGCCTCGAGGGAAAGCCACAGATCCCTTGATCCACGTGACAGGAAGCGTGACACTACTGCTGCAGCTCGGGAGGAAAGCGCACGTGCATGCCCCCACTCGAGACGAGGCCTGACTCCCCTGGGGAGACTCAGAAAAACTCCAAGATCCATGGCAACACTGGAGAGGAATCCTCAGGTTCCGGCCCCGACTCCACACAAGGACTGAGGCCCCGGCATGGACGGGAGAGGAATCCCGAGAGGTCCCCTAGCAACTCGCATGGGGACTGGCCTTTCCTGAGGCAACCAGAGCGGCTCCCTGAGGTCCCCGTCGTAACTCGAGAAGACGTGCCGCAGCTCGAGAAAATCCAGGAGGTTCTCCCCCCAGGCGAGATGAGGCCCATTTCCGCTGAGGCGTCTCGAGGCTGATCACACCTCACCTCTGGAACTTAGAAAGGGTCCTTCACACCCTTGGTGCAAATCAAGAAGTTCCCCGACCTATCGGTCTCCACTCGAGAGGAATCACGAGGGTCCCGCCCACATCCAGAGGAGCCCCGTTTCCGCCTCGTAGCTCGAGATGAGGGATCCTTTCCCTGCTTCGTCGGGAAAGAGTTCCCGGCGTTCCCGTCGCATCTCAAGAGGAGGCCCTCTCAACAGGAACGGCGAGAGGAACTCCAGGGTGGTGCCACCATTCCAAGAGTCCCCCAGATGTCTCAGTCCATTCCAGAGGAACCTCTTTTCCCTTCACCGGCTCGACTTTCACGCCGAGGATCGACTCACACCAAGGTGGCACGTGGCACAGCCCTGTGGGAAAGCCTCGAGGGACAGCCTCGAGGGAAAGCCACAGATCCCTTGATCCACGTGACAGGAAGCGTGACACTACTGCTGCAGCTCCGGAGGAAAGCGCACGTGCATGCCCCCACGCGAGACGAGGCCTGACTCCCCTGGGGAGACTCAGAAGCACCCCAAGATCCATGGCAACACTGGAGAGGAATCCTCAGGTTCCGGCCCCGACTCCACACAAGGACTGAGGCCCCGGCATGGACGGGAGAGGAATCCCGAGAGGTCCCCTAGCAACTCGCATGGGGACTGGCCTTTCCTGAGGCCACAAGAGCGGGTCCCTGAGGTCCCCGTCGTAACTCGAGAAGACCTGCCGCAACTCGAGAAAATCCAGGAGGTTCTCCCCTCCAGGCGAGATGAGGCCCATTTCCGCTGAGGCGTCTCGAGGCTGATCACACCTCACCTCTGGAACTTCGAAAGGGTCCTTAACACCCTTGGTGCAAATCAAGAAGTTCCCCGACCTAGCCGTCTCCACTCGAGAGGAATCACGAGGGTCCCGCCCACATCCAGAGGAGCCCCGTTTCCGCCTCGTAGCTCGAGATGAGGGATCCTTTCCCTGCTTCGTCGGGAAAGAGTTCCCGGCGTTCCCGTCGCATCTCAAGAGGAGGCCTTCTCAACAGGAACGGCGAGAGGAACTCCAGGGTCGTGCCACCATTCCAAGAGTCCCCCAGATGTCTCAGTCCATTCCAGAGGAACCTCTTTTCCCTTCACCGGCTCGTCTTTCACGCCGAGGATCGACTCACACCAAGGTGGCACGTGGCACAGCCCTGTGGGAAAGCCTCGTGGGAAAGCCTCGAGGGACAGCCTCGAGGGAAAACCACAGATCCCTTGATCCACGTGACAGGAAGCGTGACACTACTGCTGCAGCTCGGGAGGAAAGCGCACGTGCATGCCCCCACGCGAGATGAGGCCTGACTCCCTTGGGGAGACTCAGAAGCACCCCAAGATCCATGGCAACACTGGAGAGGAATCCTCAGGTTCCGGCCCCGACTCCACACAAGGACTGAGGCCTCGGCATGGACGGGAGAGGAATCCCGAGAGGTCCCCTAGCAACACGCATGGGGACTGGCCTTTCCTGAGGCCACCAGAGCGGGTCCCTGTGGTCCCCGTCGTAACTCGAGAAGACCTGCCGCAACTCGAGAAAATCCAGGAGGTTCTCCCCTCCAGGCGAGATGATGCCCATTTCCGCTGAGGCGTCTCGAGGCTGATCACACCTCACCTCTGGAACTTCAAAAGGGTCCTTCACACCCTTGGTGCAAATCAAGAAGTTCCCCGACCTAGCCGTCTCCACTCGAGAGGAATCACGAGGGTCCCGCCCACATCCAGAGGAGCCCCGTTTCCGCCTCGTAGCTCGAGATGAGGGATCCTTTCCCTGCTTCGTCGGGAAAGAGTTCCCGGCGTTCCCGTCGCATCTCAAGAGGAGGCCCTCTCAACAGGAACGGCGAGAGGAACTCCAGGGTCGTGCCACCATTCCAAGAGTCCCCCAGATGTCTCAGTCCATTCCAGAGGAACCTCTTTTCCCTTCACCGGCTCGTCTTTCACGCCGAGGATCGACTCACACCAAGGTGGCACGTGGCACAGCCCTGTGGGAAAGCCTCGTGGGAAAGCCTCGAGGGACAGCCGCGAGGGAAAGCCACAGATCCCTTGATCCACGTGACAGGAAGCGTGACACTACTGCTGCAGCTCGGGAGGAAAGCGCACGTGCATGCCCCCACTCGAGACGAGGCCTGACTCCCCTGGGGAGACGCAGAAGCACCCCAAGATCAATGGCAACACTGGAGAGGAATCCTCAGGTTCCGGCCCCGACTCCACACAAGGACTGAGGCCCCGGCATGGACGGGAGAGGAATCCCGAGAGGTCCCTAGCAACTCGCATGGGGACTGGCCTTTCCTGAGGCCACCAGAGCGGGTCCCTGAGTTCCCCGTCGTAACTCGAGAAGACCTGCCGCAACTCGAGAAAATCCAGGAGGTTCTCCCCTCCAGGCGAGATGAGGCCCATTTCCGCTGAGGCGTCTCGAGGCTGATCACACCTCACCTCTGGAACTTCGAAAGGGTCCTTCACACCCTTGGTGCAAATCAAGAAGTTCCCCGACCTAGCCGTCTCCACTCGAGAGGAATCACGAGGGTCCCGCCCACATCCAGAGGAGCCCCGTTTCCGCCTCGTAGCTCGAGATGAGGGATCCTTTCCCTGCTTCGTCGGGAAAGAGTACCCGGCATTGCCGTCGCATCTCAAGAGGAGGCCCTCTCAACAGGAACGGCGAGAGAAACTCCAGGGTCGTGCCACCATTCCAAGAGTCCCCCAGATGTCTCAGTCCATTCCAGAGGAACCTCTTTTCCCTTCACTGGCTCGTCTTTCACGCCGAGGATCGACTCACACCAAGGTGGCACGTGGCACAGCCCTGTGGGAAAGCCTCGTGGGAAAGCCTCGAGGGACAGCCTCGAGGGAAAGCCACAGATCCCTTGATCCACGTGACAGGAAGCGTGACACTACTGCTGCAGCTCCGGAGGAAAGCGCACGTGCATGCCCCCACGCGAGACGAGGCCTGACTCCCCTGGGGAGACTCAGAAGCACCCCAAGATCCATGGCAACACTGGAGAGGAATCCTCAGGTTCCGGCCCCGACTCCACACAAGGACTGAGGCCCCGGCATGGACGGGAGAGGAATCCCGAGAGGTCCCCTAGCAACTCGCATGGGGACTGGCCTTTCCTGAGGCCACCAGAGCGGGTCCCTGAGGTCCCCGTCGTAACTCGAGAAGACCTGCCGCAACTCGAGAAATTCCAGGAGGTTCTCCCCTCCAGGCGAGATGAGGCCCATTTCCGCTGAGGCGTCTCGAGGCTGATCACACCTCACCTCTGGAACTTCGAAAGGGTCCTTAACACCCTTGGTGCAAATCAAGAAGTTCCCCGACCTAGCCGTCTCCACTCGAGAGGAATCACGAGGGTCCCGCCCACATCCAGAGGAGCCCCGTTTCCGCCTCGTAGCTCGAGATGAGGGATCCTTTCCCTGCTTCGTCGGGAAAGAGTTCCCGGCGTTCCCGTCGCATCTCAAGAGGAGGCCTTCTCAACAGGAACGGCGAGAGGAACTCCAGGGTCGTGCCACCATTCCAAGAGTCCCCCAGATGTCTCAGTCCATTCCAGAGGAACCTCTTTTCCCTTCACCGGCTCGTCTTTCACGCCGAGGATCGACTCACACCAAGGTGGCACGTGGCACAGCCCTGTGGGAAAGCCTCGTGGGAAAGCCTCGAGGGACAGCCTCGAGGGAAAGCCACAGATCCCTTGATCCACGTGACAGGAAGCGTGACACTACTGCTGCAGCTCGGGAGGAAAGCGCACGTGCATGCCCCCACGCGAGATGAGGCCTGACTCCCCTGGGGAGACTCAGAAGCACCCCAAGATCCATGGCAACACTGGAGAGGAATCCTCAGGTTCCGGCCCCGACTCCACACAAGGACTGAGGCCTCGGCATGGACGGGAGAGGAATCCCGAGAGGTCCCCTAGCAACACGCATGGGGACTGGCCTTTCCTGAGGCCACCAGAGCGGGTCCCTGTGGTCCCCGTCGTAACTCGAGAAGACCTGCCGCAACTCGAGAAAATCCAGGAGGTTCTCCCCTCCAGGCGAGATGAGGCCCATTTCCGCTGAGGCGTCTCGAGGCTGATCACACCTCACCTCTGGAACTTCAAAAGGGTCCTTCACACCCTTGGTGCAAATCAAGAAGTTCCCCGACCTAGCCGTCTCCACTCGAGAGGAATCACGAGGGTCCCGCCCACATCCAGAGGAGCCCCGTTTCCGCCTCGTAGCTCGAGATGAGGGATCCTTTCCCTGCTTCGTCGGGAAAGAGTTCCCGGCGTTCCCGTCGCATCTCAAGAGGAGGCCCTCTCAACAGGAACGGCGACAGGAACTCCAGGGTCGTGCCACCATTCCAAGAGTCCCCCAGATGTCTCAGTCCATTCCAGAGGAACCTCTTTTCCCTTCACCGGCTCGTCTTTCACGCCGAGGATCGACTCACACCAAGGTGGCACGTGGCACAGCCCTGTGGGAAAGCCTCGTGGGAAAGCCTCGAGGGACAGCCGCGAGGGAAAGCCACAGATCCCTTGATCCACGTGACAGGAAGCGTGACACTACTGCTGCAGCTCGGGAGGAAAGCGCACGTGCATGCCCCCACTCGAGACGAGGCCTGACTCCCCTGGGGAGACTCAGAAGCACCCCAAGATCCATGGCAACACTGGAGAGGAATCCTCAGGTTCCGGCCCCGACTCCACACAAGGACTGAGGCCCCGGCATGGACGGGAGAGGAATCCCGAGAGGTCCCCTAGCAACTCGCATGGGGACTGGCCTTTCCTGAGGCCACCAGAGCGGGTCCCTGAGGTCCCCGTCGTAACTCGAGAAGACCTGCCGCAACTCGAGAAAATCCAGGAGGTTCTCCCCTCCAGGCGAGATGAGGCCCATTTCCGCTGAGGCGTCTCGAGGCTGATCACACCTCACCTCTGGAACTTCGAAAGGGTCCTTAACACCCTTGGTGCAAATCAAGAAGTTCCCCGACCTAGCCGTCTCCACTCGAGAGGAATCACGAGGGTCCCGCCCACATCCAGAGGAGCCCCGTTTCCGCCTCGTAGCTCGAGATGAGGGATCCTTTCCCTGCTTCGTCGGGAAAGAGTTCCCGGCGTTCCCGTCGCATCTCAAGAGGAGGCCTTCTCAACAGGAACGGCGAGAGGAACTCCAGGGTCGTGCCACCATTCCAAGAGTCCCCCAGATGTCTCAGTCCATTCCAGAGGAACCTCTTTTCCCTTCACCGGCTCGTCTTTCACGCCGAGGATCGACTCACACCAAGGTGGCACGTGGCACAGCCCTGTGGGAAAGCCTCGTGGGAAAGCCTCGAGGGACAGCCTCGAGGGAAAGCCACAGATCCCTTGATCCACGTGACAGGAAGCGTGACACTACTGCTGCAGCTCGGGAGGAAAGCGCACGTGCATGCCCCCACTCGAGACGAGGCCTGACTCCCCTGGGGAGACTCAGAAGCACCCCAAGATCCATGGCAACACTGGAGAGCAATCCTCAGGTTCCGGCCCCGACTCCACACAAGGACTGAGGCCCCGGCATGGACGGGAGAGGAATCCCGAGAGGTCCCCTAGCAACTCGCATGGGGACTGGCCTTTCCTGAGGCCACCAGAGCGGGTCCCTGAGGTCCCCGTCGTAACTCAAGAAGACCTGCCGCAACTCGAGAAAATCCAGGAGGTTCTCCCCTCCAGGCGAGATGAGGCCCATTTCCGCTGAGGCGTCTCGAGGCTGATCACACCTCACCTCTGGAACTTCGAAAGGGTCCTTCACACCCTTGGTGCAAATCAAGAAGTTCCCCGACCTAGCCGTCTCCACTCGAGAGGAATCACGAGGGTCCCGCCCACATCCAGAGGAGCCCCGTTTCCGCCTTGTAGCTCGAGATGAGGGATCCTTTCCCTGCTTCGTCGGGAAAGAGTTCCCGGCGTTCCCGTCGCATCTCAAGAGGAGGCCCTCTCAACAGGAACGGCGAGAGGAACTCCAGGGTCGTGCCACCATTCCAAGAGTCCCCCAGATGTCTCAGTCCATTCCAGGAACCTCTTTTCCTTTCACCGGCTCGTCTTTCACGCCGAGCATCGAAGCACACCAAGGTGGCACTTGGCACAGCCCTGTGGGAAAGCCTCGTGGGAAAGCCTCGAGGGTAAGCCTCGAGGGAAAGCCACAGATCCCTTGATCCACCTGACAGGACGCGTGAACCTACTGCTGCAGCTCGGGAGGGAAGCACACGTGCATGCCCCCACTCGAGACGAAGCCTGACTCCCCTGGGGAGACTCAGAGGCACCCCAAGATCCATGGCAACACTGGAGAGGAATGCTCAGGTTCCGGCCCCGACTACACACAAGGTGTCAGGACCTGGCATCCACTGGAGAGGAATCCCGAGATGGCTCCTAGCAACTCGCATGGGGACTGGCCTTTCCTGAGGCCACCAGAGCGGGTCCCTGAGGTCCCCGTCGTAACTGGAGAAGACCTGCCGCAACTCGAGAAAATCCAGGGCATTCTCCCCTCCAGGCGAGATGAGGCCCATTTCCGCTGAGGCGTCTCGAGGCTGATCACACTTCACCTCTGGAACTTCGAAAGGGTCCTTCACACCCTTGGTGCAAATCAAGAAGTTCCCCGACCTAGCCGTCTCCACTCGAGAGGAATCACGAGGGTCCCGCCCACATCCAGAGGAGCCCCGTTTCCGCCTCGTAGCTCGAGATGAGGGATCCTTTCCCTGCTTCGTCGGAAAAGAGTCCCCGGCGTTCCCGTCGCATCTCAAGAGGAGGCCCTCTCAACAGGAACGGCGAGAGGAACTCCAGGGTCGTGCCACCATTGCAAGAGTCCCCCAGATGTCTCAGTCCATTCCAGAGGAACCTCTTTTCCCTTCACCGGCTCGTCTTTCACGCCGAGGATCGACTCACACCAAGGTGGCACGTGGCACAGCCCTGTGGGAAAGCCTCGTGGGAAAGCCTCGAGGGACAGCCTCGAGGGAAAGACACAGATCCCTTGATCCACGTGACAGGAAGCGTGACACTACTGCTGCAGCTCGGGAGGAAAGCGCACGTGCATGCCCCCACTGGAGACGAGGCCTGACTCCCCTGGGGAGACTCAGAAGCACCCCAAGATCCATGGCAACACTGGAGAGCAATCCTCAGGTTCCGGCCCCGACTCCACACAAGGACTGAGGCCCCGGCATGGACGGGAGAGGAATCCCGAGAGGTCCCCTAGCAACACGCATGGGGACTGGCCTTTCCTGAGGCCACCAGAGCGGGTCCCTGAGGTCCCCGTCGTAACTCGAGAAGACCTGCCGCAACTGGAGAAAATCCAGGAGGTTCTCCCCTCCAGGCGAGATGAGGCCCATTTCCGCTGAGGCGTCTCGACGCTGATCACACCTCACCTCTGGAACTTCGAAAGGGTCCTTCACACCCTTGGTGCAAATCAAGAAGTTCCCCGACCTAGCCGTCTCCACTCGAGAGGAATCACGAGGGTCCCGCCCACATCCAGAGGAGCCCCGTTTCCGCCTCGTAGCTCGAGATGAGGGATCCTTTCCCTGCTTCGTCGGGAAAGAGTCCCCGGCGTTCCCGTCGCATCTCAAGAGGAGGCCCTCTCAACAGGAACGGCGAGAGGAACTCCAGGGTCGTGCCACCATTCCAAGAGTCCCCCAGATGTCTCAGTCCATTCCAGAGGAACCTCTTTTCCCTTCACCGGCTCGTCTTTCACGCGGAGGATCGACTCACACCAAGGTGGCACGTGGCACAGCCCTGTGGGAAAGCCTCGTGGGAAAGCCTCGAGGGACAGCCTCGAGGGAAAGCCACAGATCCCTTGATCCACGTGACAGGAAGCGTGACACTACTGCTGCAGCTCGGGAGGAAAGCGCACGTGCATGCCCCCACTCGAGACGAGGCCTGACTCCCCTGGGGAGACTCAGAAGCACCCCAAGATCCATGGCAACACTGGAGAGCAATCCTCAGGTTCCGGCCCCGACTCCACACAAGGACTGAGGCCCCGGCATGGACGGGAGAGGAATCCCGAGAGGTCCCCTAGCAACTCGCATGGGGACTGGCCTTTCCTGAGGCCACCAGAGCGGGTCCCTGAGGTCCCCGTCGTAACTCGAGAAGACCTGCCGCAACTCGAGAAAATCCAGGAGGTTCTCCCCTCCAGGCGAGATGAGGCCCATTTCCGCTGAGGCGTCTCGAGGCTGATCACACCTCACCTCTGGAACTTCGAAAGGGTCCTTCACACCCTTGGTGCAAATCAAGAAGTTCCCCGACCTAGCCGTCTCCACTCGAGAGGAATCACGAGGGTCCCGCCCACATCCAGAGGAGCCCCGTTTCCGCCTCGTAGCTCGAGATGAGGGATCCCTTCCCTGCTTCGTCGGGAAAGAGTCCCCGGCGTTCCCGTCGCATCTCAAGAGGAGGCCCTCTCAACAGGAACGGCGAGAGGAACTCCAGGGTCGTGCCACCATTCCAAGAGTCCCCCAGATGTCTCAGTCCATTCCAGAGGAACCTCTTTTCCCTTCACTGGCTCGTCTTTCACGCCGAGGATCGACTCACACCAAGGTGGCACGTGGCACAGCCCTGTGGGAAAGCCTCGTGGGAAAGCCTCGAGGGACAGCCTCGAGGGAAAGCCACAGATCCCTTGATCCACGTGACAGGAAGCGTGACACTACTGCTGCAGCTCGGGAGGAAAGCGCACGTGCATGCCCCCACTGGAGACGAGGCCTGACTCCCCTGGGGAGACTCAGAAGCACCCCAAGATCCATGGCAACACTGGAGAGGAATCCTCAGGTTCCGGCCCCGACTCCACACAAGGACTGAGGCCCCGGCATGGACGGGAGAGGAATCCCGAGAGGTCCCCTAGCAACTCGCATGGGGACTGGCCTTTCCTGAGGCCACCAGAGCGGGTCCCTGAGGTCCCCGTCGTAACTCGAGAAGACCTGCCGCAACTCGAGAAAATCCAGGACGTTCTCCCCTCCAGGCGAGATGAGGCCCATTTCCGCTGAGGCGTCTCGAGGCTGATCACACCTCACCTCTGGAACTTTGAAAGGGTCCTTCACACCCTTGGTGCAAATCAAGAAGTTCCCCGACCTAGCCGTCTCCACTCGAGAGGAATCACGAGGGTCCCGCCCACATCCAGAGGAGCCCCGTTTCCGCCTCGTAGCTCGAGTTCAGGGATCCTTTCCCTGCTTCGTCGGGAAAGAGTTCCCGGCGTTCCCGTCGCATCTCAAGAGGAGGCCCTCTCAACAGGAACGGCGAGAGGAACTCCAGGGTCGTGCCACCATTCCAAGAGTCCCCCAGATGTCTCAGTCCATTCCAGAGGAACCTCTTTTCCCTTCACCGGCTCGTCTTTCACGCCGAGGATCGACTCACACCAAGGTGGCACGTGGCACAGCCCTGTGGGAAAGCCTCGTGGGAAAGCCTCGAGGGACAGCCTCGAGGGAAAGCCACAGATCCCTTGATCCACGTGACAGGAAGCGTGACACTACTGCTGCAGCTCGGGAGGAAAGCGCACGTGCATGCCCCCACTCGAGACGAGGCCTGACTCCCCTGGGGAGACTCAGAAGCACCCCAAGATCCATGGCAACACTGGAGAGCAATCCTCAGGTTCCGGCCCCGACTCCACACAAGGACTGAGGCCCCGGCATGGACGGGAGAGGAATCCCGAGAGGTCCCCTAGCAACTCGCATGGGGACTGGCCTTTCCTGAGGCCACCAGAGCGGGTCCCTGAGGTCCCCGTCGTAACTCGAGAAGACCTGCCGCAACTCGAGAAAATCCAGGACGTTCTCCCCTCCAGGCGAGATGAGGCCCATTTCCGCTGAGGCGTCTCGAGGCTGATCACACCTCACCTCTGGAACTTCGAAAGGGTCCTTCACACCCTTGGTGCAAATCAAGAAGTTCCCCGACCTAGCCGTCTCCACTCGAGAGGAATCACGAGGGTCCCGCCCACATCCAGAGGAGCCCCGTTTCCGCCTCGTAGCTCGAGATGAGGGATCCCTTCCCTGCTTCGTCGGGAAAGAGTCCCCGGCGTTCCCGTCGCATCTCAAGAGGAGGCCCTCTCAACAGGAACGGCGAGAGGAACTCCAGGGTCGTGCCACCATTCCAAGAGTCCCCCAGATGTCTCAGTCCATTCCAGAGGAACCTCTTTTCCCTTCACTGGCTCGTCTTTCACGCCGAGGATCGACTCACACCAAGGTGGCACGTGGCACAGCCCTGTGGGAAAGCCTCGTGGGAAAGCCTCGAGGGACAGCCTCGAGGGAAAGCCACAGATCCCTTGATCCACGTGACAGGAAGCGTGACACTACTGCTGCAGCTCGGGAGGAAAGCGCACGTGCATGCCCCCACTGGAGACGAGGCCTGACTCCCCTGGGGAGACTCAGAAGCACCCCAAGATCCATGGCAACACTGGAGAGGAATCCTCAGGTTCCGGCCCCGACTCCACACAAGGACTGAGGCCCCGGCATGGACGGGAGAGGAATCCCGAGAGGTCCCCTAGCAACTCGCATGGGGACTGGCCTTTCCTGAGGCCACCAGAGCGGGTCCCTGAGGTCCCCGTCGTAACTCGAGAAGACCTGCCGCAACTCGAGAAAATCCAGGACGTTCTCCCCTCCAGGCGAGATGAGGCCCATTTCCGCTGAGGCGTCTCGAGGCTGATCACACCTCACCTCTGGAACTTTGAAAGGGTCCTTCACACCCTTGGTGCAAATCAAGAAGTTCCCCGACCTAGCCGTCTCCACTCGAGAGGAATCACGAGGGTCCCGCCCACATCCAGAGGAGCCCCGTTTCCGCCTCGTAGCTCGAGTTCAGGGATCCTTTCCCTGCTTCGTCGGGAAAGAGTTCCCGGCGTTCCCGTCGCATCTCAAGAGGAGGCCCTCTCAACAGGAACGGCGAGAGGAACTCCAGGGTCGTGCCACCATTCCAAGAGTCCCCCAGATGTCTCAGTCCATTCCAGAGGAACCTCTTTTCCCTTCACCGGCTCGTCTTTCACGACGAGGATCGACTCACACCAAGGTGGCACGTGGCACAGCCCTGTGGGAAAGCCTCGTGGGAAAGCCTCGAGGGACAGCCTCGAGGGAAAGCCACAGATCCCTTGATCCACGTGACAGGAAGCGTGACACTACTGCTGCAGCTCGGGAGGAAAGCGCACGTGCATGCCCCCACTCGAGACGAGGCCTGACTCCCCTGGGGAGACTCAGAAGCACCCCAAGATCCATGGCAACACTGGAGAGGAATCCTCAGGTTCCGGCCCCGAATCCACACAAGGACTGAGGCCCAGGCATGGACGGGAGAGGAATCCCGAGCGGTCCCCTAGCAACTCGCATGGGGACTGGCCTTTCCTGAGGCCACAAGAGCGGGTCCCTGAGGTCCCCGTCGTAACTCGAGAAGACCTGCCGCAACTCGAGAAAATCCAGGAGGTTCTCCCCTCCAGGCGAGATGAGGCCCATTTCCGCTGAGGCGTCTCGAGGCTGATCACACCTCACCTCTGGAACTTCGAAAGGGTCCTTCACACCCTTGGTGCAAATCAAGAAGTTCCCCGACCTAGCCGTCTCCACTCGAGAGGAATCATGAGGGTCCCGCCCACATCCAGAGGAGCCCCGTTCCCGCCTCGTAGCTCGAGATGAGGGATCCTTTCCCTGCTTCGTCGGGAAAGAGTTCCCGGCGTTCCCGTCGCATCTCAAGAGGAGGCCCTCTCAACAGGAACGACGAGAGGAACTCCAGGGTCGTGCCACCATTCCAAGAGTCCCCCAGATGTCTCAGTCCATTCCAGAGGAACCTCTTTTCCCTTCACCGGCTCGTCTTTCACGCCGAGGATCGACTCACACCAAGGTGGCACATGGCACAGCCCTGTGGGAAAGCCTCGTGGGAAAGCCTCGAGGGACAGCCTCGAGGGAAAGCCACAGATCCCTTGATCCACGTGACAGGAAGCGTGACACTACTGCTGCAGCTCGGGAGGAAAGCGCACGTGCATGCCCCCACTCGAGACGAGGCCTGACTCCCCTGGGGAGACTCAGAAGCACCCCAAGATCCATGGCAACACTGGAGAGGAATCCTCAGGTTCCGGACCCGACTCCACACAAGGACTGAGGCCCCGGCATGGACGGGAGAGGAATCCCGAGAGGTCCCCTAGCAACTAGCATGGGGACTGGCCTTTCCTGAGGCCACCAGAGCGGGTCCCTGAGGTCCCTGTCATAACTCGAGAAGACCTGCCGCAGCTCGAGAAAATCCAGGAGGTTCTCCCCTCCAGGCGAGATGAGGCCCATTTCCGCTGAGGCGTCTCGAGGCTGATCACACCTCACCTCTGGAACTTCGAAAGGGTCCTTCACACCCTTGGTGCAAATCAAGAAGTTCCCCGACCTAGCCGTCTCCACTCGAGAGGAATCACGAGGGTCCCGCCCACATCCAGAGGAGCCCCGTTTCCGCCTCGTAGCTCGAGATGAGGGATCCTTTCCCTGCTTCGTCGGGAAAGAGTTCCCGGCGTTCCCGTCGCATCTCAAGAGAAGGCCCTCTCAACAGGAACGGCGAGAGGAACTCCAGGGTCGTGCCACCATTCCAAGAGTCCCCCAGATGTCTCAGTCCATTCCAGAGGAACCTCTTTTCCCTTCACCGGCTCGTCTTTCACGCCGAGGATCGACTCACACCAAGGTGGCACGTGGCACAGCCCTGTGGGAAAGCCTCGTGGGAAAGCCTCGAGGGACAGACTCGAGGGAAAGCCACAGATCCCTTGATCCACGTGACAGGAAGCGTGACACTACTGCTACAGCTCGGGAGGAAAGCGCTTGTGCATGCCCCCACTGGAGACGAGGCCTGACTCCCCTGGGGAGACTCAGAAGCACCCCAAGATCCATGGCAACACTGGAGAGGAATCCTCAGGTTCCGGCCCCGACTCCACACAAGGACTGAGGCCCCGGCATGGACGGGAGAGGAATCCCGAGAGGTCCCCTAGCAACTCGCATGGGGACTGGCCTTTCCTGAGGCCACCAGAGCGGGTCCCTGAGGTCCCCGTCGTAACTCGAGAAGACCTGCCGCAACTGGAGAAAATCCAGGAGGTTCTCCCCTCCAGGCGAGATGAGGCCCATTTCCGCTGAGGCGTCTCGAGGCTGATCACACCTCACCTCTGGAACTTCGAAAGGGTACTTCACACCCTTGGTGCAAATCAAGAAGTTCCCCGACCTAGCCGTCTCCACTCGAGAGGAATCACGAGGGTCCCGCCCACATCCAGAGGAGCCCCGTTTCCGCCTCGTAGCTCGAGATGAGGGATCCTTTCCCTGCTTCGTCGGGAAAGAGTTCCCGGCGTTCCCGTCGCATCTCAAGAGGAGGCCCTCTCAACAGGAACGGCGAGAGGAACTCCAGGGTCGTGCCACCATTCCAAGAGTCCCCCAGATGTCTCAGTCCATTCCAGAGGAACCTCTTTTCCCTTCACCGGCTCGTCTTTCACGCCGAGGATCGACTCACACCAAGGTGGCACGTGGCACAGCCCTGTGGGAAAGCCTCGTGGGAAAGCCTCGAGGGACAGCCTCGAGGGAAAGCCACAGATCCCTTGATCCACGTGACAGGAAGCGTGACACTACTGCTGCAGCTCGGGAGGAAAGCGCACGTGCATGCCCCCACTCGAGACGAGGCCTGACTCCCCTGGGGAGACTCAGAAGCACCCCAAGATCCATGGCAACACTGGAGAGGAATCCTCAGGTTCCGGCCCCGACTCCACACAAGGACTGAGGCCCCGGCATGGACGGGAGAGGAATCCCGAGAGGTCCCCTAGCAACTCGCATGGGGACTGGCCTTTCCTGAGGCCACCAGAGCGGGTCCCTGAGGTCCCCGTCGTAACTCGAGAAGACCTGCCGCAACTCGAGAAAATCCAGGACGTTCTCCCCTCCAGGCGAGATGAGGCCCATTTCCGCTGAGGCGTCTCGAGGCTGATCACACCTCACCTCTGGAACTTTGAAAGGGTCCTTCACACCCTTGGTGCAAATCAAGAAGTTCCCCGACCTAGCCGTCTCCACTCGAGAGGAATCACGAGGGTCCCGCCCACATCCAGAGGAGCCCCGTTTCCGCCTCGTAGCTCGAGATGAGGGATCCTTTCCCTGCTTCGTCGGGAAAGAGTTCCCGGCGTTCCCGTCGCATCTCAAGAGGAGGCCCTCTCAACAGGAACGGCGAGAGGAACTCCAGGGTCGTGCCACCATTCCAAGAGTCCCCCAGATGTCTCAGTCCATTCCAGAGGAACCTCTTTTCCCTTCACCGGCTCGTCTTTCACGCCGAGGATCGACTCACACCAAGGTGGCACGTGGCACAGCCCTGTGGGAAAGCCTCGTGGGAAAGCCTCGAGGGACAGCCTCGAGGGAAAGCCACAGATCCCTTGATCCACGTGACAGGAAGCGTGACACTACTGCTGCAGCTCGGGAGGAAAGCGCACGTGCATGCCCCCACTCGAGACGAGGCCTGACTCCCCTGGGGAGACTCAGAAGCACCCCAAGATCCATGGCAACACTGGAGAGCAATCCTCAGGTTCCGGCCCCGACTCCACACAAGGACTGAGGCCCCGGCATGGACGGGAGAGGAATCCCGAGAGGTCCCCTAGAAACTCGCATGGGGACTGGCCTTTCCTGAGGCCACCAGAGCGGGTCCCTGTGGTCCCCGTCGTAACTCGAGAAGACCTGCCGCAACTCGAGAAAATCCAGGAGGTTCTCCCCTCCAGGAGAGATGAGGCCCATTTCCACTGAGGCGTCTCGAGGCTGATCACACCTCACCTCTGGAACTTCGAAAGGGTCCTTCACACCCTTGGTGCAAATCAAGAAGTTCCCCGACCTAGCCGTCTCCACTCGAGAGGAATCACGAGGGTCCCGCCCACATCCAGAGGAGCCCCGTTTCCGCCTCGTAGCTCGAGATGAGGGATCCTTTCCCTGCTTCGTCGGGAAAGAGTTCCCGGCGTTCCCGTCGCATCTCAAGAGGAGGCCCTCTCAACAGGAACGACGAGAGGAACTCCAGGGTCGTGCCACCATTCCAAGAGTCCCCCAGATGTCTCAGTCCATTCCAGAGGAACCTCTTTTCCCTTCACCGGCTCGTCTTTCACGCCGAGGATCGACTCACACAAAGGTGGCACGTGGCACAGCCCTGTGGGAAAGCCTCGTGGGAAAGCCTCGAGGGACAGCCTCGAGGGAAAGCCACAGATCCCTTGATCCACGTGACAGGAAGCGTGACACTACTGCTGCAGCTCGGGAGGAAAGCGCACGTGCATGCCCCCACTCGAGACGAGGCCTGACTCCCCTGGGGAGACTCAGAAGCACCCCAAGATCCATGGCAACACTGGAGAGGAATCCTCAGGTTCCGGCCCCGAATCCACACAAGGACTGAGGCCCAGGCATGGACGGGAGAGGAATCCCGAGCGGTCCCCTAGCAACTCGCATGGGGACTGGCCTTTCCTGAGGCCACCAGAGCGGGTCCCTGAGGTCCCCGTCGTAACTCGAGAAGACCTGCCGCAACTCGAGAAAATCCAGGAGGTTCTCCCCTCCAGGCGAGATGAGGCCCATTTCCGCTGAGGCGTCTCGAGGCTGATCACACCTCACCTCTGGAACTTCGAAAGGGTCCTTCACACCCTTGGTGCAAATCAAGAAGTTCCCCGACCTAGCCGTCTCCACTCGAGAGGAATCATGAGGGTCCCGCCCACATCCAGAGGAGCCCCGTTCCCGCCTCGTAGCTCGAGATGAGGGATCCTTTCCCTGCTTCGTCGGGAAAGAGTTCCCGGCGTTCCCGTCGCATCTCAAGAGGAGGCCCTCTCAACAGGAACGACGAGAGGAACTCCAGGGTCGTGCCACCATTCCAAGAGTCCCCCAGATGTCTCAGTCCATTCCAGAGGAACCTCTTTTCCCTTCACCGGCTCGTCTTTCACGCCGAGGATCGACTCACACCAAGGTGGCACATGGCACAGCCCTGTGGGAAAGCCTCGTGGGAAAGCCTCGAGGGACAGCCTCGAGGGAAAGCCACAGATCCCTTGATCCACGTGACAGGAAGCGTGACACTACTGCTGCAGCTCGGGAGGAAAGCGCACGTGCATGCCCCCACTCGAGACGAGGCCTGACTCCCCTGGGGAGACTCAGAAGCACCCCAAGATCCATGGCAACACTGGAGAGGAATCCTCAGGTTCCGGACCCGACTCCACACAAGGACTGAGGCCCCGGCATGGACGGGAGAGGAATCCCGAGAGGTCCCCTAGCAACTAGCATGGGGACTGGCCTTTCCTGAGGCCACCAGAGCGGGTCCCTGAGGTCCCTGTCATAACTCGAGAAGACCTGCCGCAGCTCGAGAAAATCCAGGAGGTTCTCCCCTCCAGGCGAGATGAGGCCCATTTCCGCTGAGGCGTCTCGAGGCTGATCACACCTCACCTCTGGAACTTCGAAAGGGTCCTTCACACCCTTGGTGCAAATCAAGAAGTTCCCCGACCTAGCCGTCTCCACTCGAGAGGAATCACGAGGGTCCCGCCCACATCCAGAGGAGCCCCGTTTCCGCCTCGTAGCTCGAGATGAGGGATCCTTTCCCTGCTTCGTCGGGAAAGAGTTCCCGGCGTTCCCGTCGCATCTCAAGAGAAGGCCCTCTCAACAGGAACGGCGAGAGGAACTCCAGGGTCGTGCCACCATTCCAAGAGTCCCCCAGATGTCTCAGTCCATTCCAGAGGAACCTCTTTTCCCTTCACCGGCTCGTCTTTCACGCCGAGGATCGACTCACACCAAGGTGGCACGTGGCACAGCCCTGTGGGAAAGCCTCGTGGGAAAGCCTCGAGGGACAGACTCGAGGGAAAGCCACAGATCCCTTGATCCACGTGACAGGAAGCGTGACACTACTGCTACAGCTCGGGAGGAAAGCGCTTGTGCATGCCCCCACTGGAGACGAGGCCTGACTCCCCTGGGGAGACTCAGAAGCACCCCAAGATCCATGGCAACACTGGAGAGGAATCCTCAGGTTCCGGCCCCGACTCCACACAAGGACTGAGGCCCCGGCATGGACGGGAGAGGAATCCCGAGAGGTCCCCTAGCAACTCGCATGGGGACTGGCCTTTCCTGAGGCCACCAGAGCGGGTCCCTGAGGTCCCCGTCGTAACTCGAGAAGACCTGCCGCAACTGGAGAAAATCCAGGAGGTTCTCCCCTCCAGGCGAGATGAGGCCCATTTCCGCTGAGGCGTCTCGAGGCTGATCACACCTCACCTCTGGAACTTCGAAAGGGTACTTCACACCCTTGGTGCAAATCAAGAAGTTCCCCGACCTAGCCGTCTCCACTCGAGAGGAATCACGAGGGTCCCGCCCACATCCAGAGGAGCCCCGTTTCCGCCTCGTAGCTCGAGATGAGGGATCCTTTCCCTGCTTCGTCGGGAAAGAGTTCCCGGCGTTCCCGTCGCATCTCAAGAGGAGGCCCTCTCAACAGGAACGGCGAGAGGAACTCCAGGGTCGTGCCACCATTCCAAGAGTCCCCCAGATGTCTCAGTCCATTCCAGAGGAACCTCTTTTCCCTTCACCGGCTCGTCTTTCACGCCGAGGATCGACTCACACCAAGGTGGCACGTGGCACAGCCCTGTGGGTAAGCCTCGTGGGAAAGCCTCGAGGGACAGCCTCGAGGGAAAGCCACAGATCCCTTGATCCACGTGACAGGAAGCGTGACACTACTAATACAGCTCGGGAGGAAAGCGCTCGTGCATGCCCCCAGTCGAGACGAGGCCTGACTCCCCTGGGGAGACTCAGAAGCACCCCAAGATCCATGGCAACACTGGAGAGCAATCCTCAGGTTCCGGCCCCGACTCCACACAAGGACTGAGGCCCCGGCATGGAGGGGAGAGGAATCCCGAGCGGTCCCCTAGCAACTCGCATGGGGACTGGCCTTTCCTGAGGCCACCAGAGCGGGTCCCTGAGGTCCCCGTCGTAACTCGAGAAGACCTGCCGCAACTGGAGAAAATCCAGGAGGTTCTCCCCTCCAGGCGAGATGAGGCCCATTTCCGCTGAGGCGTCTCGAGGCTGATCACACCTCACCTCTGGAACTTAGAAAGGCTCCTTCACACCCTTGGTGCAAATCAAGAAGTTCCCCGACCTAGCCGTCTCCACTCGAGAGGAATCACGAAGGTCCCGCCCACATCCAGAGGAGCCCCGTTTCCGCCTCGTAGCTCGAGATGAGGGATCCTTTCCCTGCTTCGTCGGGAAAGAGTTCCCGGCCTTCCCGTCGCATCTCAAGAGGAGGCCCTCTCAACAGGAACGGCGAGAGGAACTCCAGGGTCGTGCCACCATTCCAAGAGTCCCCCAGATGTCTCAGTCCATTCCAGAGGAACCTCTTTTCCCTTCACCGGCTCGTCTTTCACGCCGAGGATCGACTCACACCAAGGTGGCACGTGGCACAGCCCTGTGGGAAAGCCTCGTGGGAAAGCCTCGAGGGACAGCCTCGAGGGAAAGCCACAGATCCCTTGATCAACGTGACAGGAAGCGTGACACTACTGCTACAGCTCGGGAGGAAAGCGCTCGTGCATGCCCCCACTCGAGACGAGGCCTGACTCCCCTGGGGAGACTCAGAAGCACCCCAAGATCCATGGCAACACTGGAGAGGAATCCTCAGGTTCCGGCCCCGACTCCACACAAGGACTGAGGCCCCGGCATGGACGGGAGAGGAATCCCGAGAGGTCCCGTAGCAACTCGCACGGGGACTGGCCTTTCCTGAGGCCACCAGAGAGGGTCCCTGAGGTCCCCGTCGTAACTCGAGAAGACCTGCCGCAGCTCGAGAAAATCCAGGAGGTTCTCCCCTCCAGGCGAGATGAGGCCCATTTCCGCTGAGGCATCTCGAGGCTGATCACACCTCACCTCTGGAACTTCGAAAGTCTCCTTCACACCCTTGGTGCAAATCAAGAAGTTCCCCGACCTAGCCGTCTCCACTCGAGAGGAATCACGAGGGTCCCGCCCACATCCAGAGGAGCCCCGTTTCCGCCTCGTAGCTCGAGATGAGGGATCCTTTCCCTGCTTCGTCGGGAAAGAGTTCCCGGCGTTCCCGTCGCATCTCAAGAGGAGGCCCTCTCAACAGGAACGGCGAGAGGAACTCCAGGGTCGTGCCACCATTCCAAGAGTCCCCCAGATGTCTTAGGCCATTCCAGAGGTACCTCTTTTCCCTTCACCGGCTCGTCTTTCACGCCGAGGATCGACTCACACCAAGGTGGCACGTGGCACAGCCCTGTGGGAAAGCCTCGTGGGAAAGCCTCGAGGGACAGCCTCGAGGGAAAGCCACAGATCCCTTGGTCCACGTGACAGGAAGCGTGACACTACTGCTGCAGCTCGGGAGGAAAGCGCACGTGCATGCCCCCACTCGAGACGAGGCCTGACTCCCCTGGGGAGACTCAGAAGCACCCCAAGATCCATGGCAACACTGGAGAGGAATCCTCAGGTTCCGGCCCCGACTCCACACAAGGACTGAGGCCCCGGCATGGACGGGAGAGGAATCCCGAGTGGTCCCCTAGCAACTCGCATGGGGACTGGCCTTTCCTGAGGCCACCAAAGCGGGTCCCTGAGGTCCCCGTCGTAACTCGAGAAGACCTGCCGCAGCTCGAGAAAATCCAGGAGGTTCTCCCCAACAGGCGAAATGAGGCCCATTTCCGCTGAGGCGTCTCGAGGCTGATCACACCTCATCTCTGGAACTTCGAAAGGGTCCTTCACACCCTTGGTGCAAATCAAGAAGTTCCCCGACCTAGCCGTCTCCACTCGAGAGGAATCACGAGGGTCCCGCCCACATCCAGAGGAGCCCCGTTTCCGCCTCGTAGCTCGAGATGAGGGATCCTTTCCCTGCTTCGTCGGGAAAGAGTCCCCGGCGTTCCCGTCGCATCTCAAGAGGAGGCCCTCTCAACAGGAACGGCGAGAGCAACTGCAGGGTCGTGCCACCATTCCAAGAGTCCCCCAGATGTCTCAGTCCATTCCAGAGAAACCTCTTTCCCTTCACCGGCTCGTCTTTCACGCCGAGGATCGACTCACACCAAGGTGGCACGTGGCACAGCCCTGTGGGAAAGCCTCGTGGGAAAGCCTCGAGGGACAGCCTCGAGGGAAAGCCACAGATCCCTTGATCCACGTGACAGGAAGCGTGACACTACTGCTGCAGCTCGGGAGGAAAGCGCACGTGAATGCCCCCACTCGAGACGAGGCCTGACTCCCCTGGGGAGACTCAGAAGCACCCCAAGATCCATGGCAACAATGGAGAGGAATCCTCAGGTTCCGGCCCCGACTCCACACAAGGACTGAGGCCCCGGCATGGACGGGAGAGGAATCCCGAGAGGTCCCCTAGCAACTCGCACGGGGACTGGCCTTTCCTGAGGCCACCAGAGCGGGTCCCTGAGGTCCCCGTCGTAACTCGAGAAGACCTGCCGCAACTCGAGAAAATCCAGGAGGTTCTCCCCTCCAGGCGAGATGAGGCCCATTTCCGCTGAGGCGTCTCGAGGCTGATCAAACCTCACCTCTGGAACTTCGAAAGTGTCCTTCACACCCTTGGTGCAAATCAAGAAGTTCCCCGACCTAGCCGTCTCCACTCGAGAGGAATCACGAGGGTCCCGCCCACATCCAGAGGAGCCCCGTTTCCGCCTCGTAGCTCGAGATGAGGGATCCTTTCCCTGCTTCGTCGGGAAAGAGTTCCCGGCGTTCCCGTCGCATCTCAAGAGGAGGCCCTCTCAACAGGAACGGCGAGAGGAACTCCAGGGTCGTGCCACCATTCCAAGAGTCCCCCAGATGTCTCAGTCCATTCCAGAGGAACCTCTTTTCCCTTCACCGGCTCGTCTTTCACGCCGAGGATCGACTCACACCAAGGTGGCACGTGGCACAGCCCTGTGGGAAAGCCTCGTGGGAAAGCCTCGAGGGACAGCCTCGAGGGAAAGCCACAGATCCCTTGATCCACGTGACAGGAAGCGTGACACTACTGCTGCAGCTCGGGAGGAAAGCGCACGTGCATGCCCCCACTCGAGACGAGGCCTGACTCCCCTGGGGAGACTCAGAAGCACCCCAAGATCCATGGCAACACTGGAGAGGAATCCTCAGGTTCCGGCCCCGACTCCACACAAGGACTGAGGCCCCGGCATGGACGGGAGAGGAATCCCGAGAGGTCCCCTAGCAACTCGCATGGGGACTGGCCTTTCCTGAGGCTAGCAGAGCGGGTCCCTGAGGTCCCCGTCGTAACTCGAGAGGACATGCCGCAGCTCGAGAAAATCCAGGAGGTTCTCCCCTCCAGGCGAGATGAGGCCCATTTCCGCTGAGGCGTCTCGAGGCTGATCACACCTCACCTCTGGAACTTCGAAAGGGTCCTTCACACCCTTGGTGCAAATCAAGAAGTTCCCCGACCTAGCCGTCTCCACTCGAGAGGAATCACGAGGGTCCTGCCCACATCCAGAGGAGCCCCGTTTCCGCCTCGTAGCTCGAGATGAGGGATCCTTTCCCTGCTTCGTCGGGAAAGAGTTCCCGGCGTTCCCGTCGCATCTCAAGAGGAGGCCCTCTCAACAGGAACGGCGAGAGGAACTCCAGGGTCGTGCCACCATTCCAAGAGTCCCCCAGATGTCTCAGTCCATTCCAGAGGAACCTCTTTTCCCTTCACCGGCTCGTCTTTCACGCCGAGGATCGACTCACACCAAGGTGGCACGTGGCACAGCCCTGTGGGAAAGCCTCGTGGGAAAGCCTCGAGGGACAGCCTCGAGGGAAAGCCACAGATCCCTTGATCCACGTGACAGGAAGCGTGACACTACTGCTGCAGCTCGGGAGGAAAGCGCACGTGCATGCCCCCACTCGAGACGAGGCCTGACTCCCCTGGGGAGACTCAGAAGCACCCCAAGATCCATGGCAACACTGGAGAGGAATCCTCAGGTTCCGGCCCCGACTCCACACAAGGACTGAGGCCCAGGCATGGACGGGAGAGGAATCCCGAGCGGTCCCCTAGCAACTCGCATGGGGACTGGCCTTTCCTGAGGCCACCAGAGCGGGTCCCTGAGGTCCCCGTCGTAACTCGAGAAGACCTGCCGCAACTCGAGAAAATCCAGGAGGTTCTCCCCTCCAGGCGAGATGAGGCCCATTTCCACTGAGGCGTCTCGAGGCTGATCACACCTCACCTCTGGAACTTCGAAAGGGTCCTTCACACCCTTGGTGCAAATCAAGAAGTTCCCCGACCTAGCCGTCTCCACTCGAGAGGAATCATGAGGGTCCCGCCCACATCCAGAGGAGCCCCGTTCCCGCCTCGTAGCTCGAGATGAGGGATCCTTTCCCTGCTTCGTCGGGAAAGAGTTCCCGGCGTTCCCGTCGCATCTCAAGAGGAGGCCCTCTCAACAGGAACGACGAGAGGAACTCCAGGGTCGTGCCACCATTCCAAGAGTCCCCCAGATGTCTCAGTCCATTCCAGAGGAACCTCTTTTCCCTTCACCGGCTCGTCTTTCACGCCGAGGATCGACTCACACCAAGGTGGCACATGGCACAGCCCTGTGGGAAAGCCTCGTGGGAAAGCCTCGAGGGACAGCCTCGAGGGAAAGCCACAGATCCCTTGATCCACGTGACAGGAAGCGTGACACTACTGCTGCAGCTCGGGAGGAAAGCGCACGTGCATGCCCCCACTCGAGACGAGGCCTGACTCCCCTGGGGAGACTCAGAAGCACCCCAAGATCCATGGCAACACTGGAGAGGAATCCTCAGGTTCCGGCCCCGACTCCACACAAGGACTGAGGCCCCGGCATGGACGGGAGAGGAATCCCGAGAGGTCCCCTAGCAACTCGCATGGGGACTGGCCTTTCCTGAGGCCAGCAGAGCGGGTCCCTGAGGTCCCCGTCGTAACTCGAGAGGACATGCCGCAGCTCGAGAAAATCCAGGAGGTTCTCCCCTCCAGGCGAGATGAGGCCCATTTCCGCTGAGGCGTCTCGAGGCTGATCACACCTCACCTCTGGAACTTCGAAAGGGTCCTTCACACCCTTGGTGCAAATCAAGAAGTTCCCCGACCTAGCCGTCTCCACTCGAGAGGAATCACGAGGGTCCTGCCCACATCCAGAGGAGCCCCGTTTCCGCCTCGTAGCTCGAGATGAGGGATCCTTTCCCTGCTTCGTCGGGAAAGAGTTCCCGGCGTTCCCGTCGCATCTCAAGAGGAGGCCCTCTCAACAGGAACGGCGAGAGGAACTCCAGGGTCGTGCCACCATTCCAAGAGTCCCCCAGATGTCTCAGTCCATTCCAGAGGAACCTCTTTTCCCTTCACCGGCTCGTCTTTCACGCCGAGGATCGACTCACACCAAGGTGGCACGTGGCACAGCCCTGTGGGAAAGCCTCGTGGGAAAGCCTCGAGGGACAGCCTCGAGGGAAAGCCACAGATCCCTTGATCCACGTGACAGGAAGCGTGACACTACTGCTGCAGCTCGGGAGGAAAGCGCACGTGCATGCCCCCACTCGAGACGAGGCCTGACTCCCCTGGGGAGACTCAGAAGCACCCCAAGATCCATGGCAACACTGGAGAGGAATCCTCAGGTTCCGGCCCCGACTCCACACAAGGACTGAGGCCCAGGCATGGACGGGAGAGGAATCCCGAGCGGTCCCCTAGCAACTCGCATGGGGACTGGCCTTTCCTGAGGCCACCAGAGCGGGTCCCTGAGGTCCCCGTCGTAACTCGAGAAGACCTGCCGCAACTCGAGAAAATCCAGGAGGTTCTCCCCTCCAGGCGAGATGAGGCCCATTTCCACTGAGGCGTCTCGAGGCTGATCACACCTCACCTCTGGAACTTCGAAAGGGTCCTTCACACCCTTGGTGCAAATCAAGAAGTTCCCCGACCTAGCCGTCTCCACTCGAGAGGAATCATGAGGGTCCCGCCCACATCCAGAGGAGCCCCGTTCCCGCCTCGTAGCTCGAGATGAGGGATCCTTTCCCTGCTTCGTCGGGAAAGAGTTCCCGGCGTTCCCGTCGCATCTCAAGAGGAGGCCCTCTCAACAGGAACGACGAGAGGAACTCCAGGGTCGTGCCACCATTCCAAGAGTCCCCCAGATGTCTCAGTCCATTCCAGAGGAACCTCTTTTCCCTTCACCGGCTCGTCTTTCACGCCGAGGATCGACTCACACCAAGGTGGCACATGGCACAGCCCTGTGGGAAAGCCTCGTGGGAAAGCCTCGAGGGACAGCCTCGAGGGAAAGCCACAGATCCCTTGATCCACGTGACAGGAAGCGTGACACTACTGCTGCAGCTCGGGAGGAAAGCGCACGTGCATGCCCCCACTCGAGACGAGGCCTGACTCCCCTGGGGAGACTCAGAAGCACCCCAAGATCCATGGCAACACTGGAGAGGAATCCTCAGGTTCCGGCCCCGACTCCACACAAGGACTGAGGCCCCGGCATGGACGGGAGAGGAATCCCGAGAGGTCCCCTAGCAACTAGCATGGAGACTGGCCTTTCCTGAGGCCACCAGAGCGGGTCCCTGAGGTCCCCGTCATAACTCGAGAAGACCTGCCGCAGCTCGAGAAAATCCAGGAGGTTCTCCCCTCCAGGCGAGATGAGGCCCATTTCCGCTGAGGCGTCTCGAGGCTGATCACACCTCACCTCTGGAACTTCGAAAGGGTCCTTCACACCCTTGGTGCAAATCAAGAAGTTCCCCGACCTAGCCGTCTCCACTCGAGAGGAATCACGAGGGTCCCGCCCACATCGAGAGGAGCCCCGTTTCCGCCTCGTAGCTCGAGATGAGGGATCCTTTCCCTGCTTCGTCGGGAAAGAGTTCCCGGCGTTCCCGTCACATCTCAAGAGGAGGCCCTCTCAACAGGAACGGCGAGAGGAACTCCAGGGTCGTGCCACCATTCCAAAAGTCCCCCAGATGTCTCAGTCCATTCCAGAGGAACCTCTTTTCCCTTCACCGGCTCGTCTTTCACGCCGAGGATCGACTCACACCAAGGTGGCACGTGGCACAGCCCTGTGGGAAAGCCTCGTGGGAAAGCCTCGAGGGACAGACTCGAGGGAAAGCCACAGATCCCTTGATCCACGTGACAGGAAGCGTGACACTACTGCTGCAGCTCGGGAGGAAAGCGCACGTGCATGCCCCCACTCGAGACGAGGCCTGACTGCCCTGGGGAGACTCAGAAGCACCCCAAGATCCATGGCAACACTGGAGAGGAATCCTCAGGTTCCGGCCCCGACTCCACACAAGGACTGAGGCCCCGGCATGGACGGGAGAGGAATCCCGAGAGGTCCCCTAGCAACTCGCATGGGGACTGGCCTTTCCTGAGGCCACCAGAGCGGGTCCCTGAGGTCCCCGTCGTAACTCGAGAAGACCTGCGGCAACTGGAGAAAATCCAGGAGGTTCTCCCCTCCAGGCGAGATGAGGCCCATTTCCGGTGAGGCGTCTCGAGGCTGATCACACCTCACCTCTGGAACTTCGAAAGGGTACTTCACACCCTTGGTGCAAATCAAGAAGTTCCCCGACCTAGCCGTCTCCACTCGAGAGGAATCACGAGGGTCCCGCCCACATCCAGAGGAGCCCCGTTTCCGCCTCGTAGCTCGAGATGAGGGATCCTTTCCCTGCTTCGTCGGGAAAGAGTTCCCGGCGTTCCCGTCGCATCTCAAGAGGAGGCCCTCTGAACAGGAACTGCGAGAGGAACTCCAGGGTCGTGCCACCATTCCAAGAGTCCCCCAGATGTCTCAGTCCATTCCAGAGGAACCTCTTTTCCCTTCACCGGCTCGTCTTTCACGCCGAGGATCGACTCACACCAAGGTGGCACGTGGCACAGCCCTGTGGGAAAGCCTCGTGGGAAAGCCTCGAGGGACAGCCTCGAGGGAAAGCCACAGATCCCTTGATCCACGTGACAGGAAGCGTGACACTACTAATACAGCTCGGGAGGAAAGCGCTCGTGCATGCCCCCAGTCGAGACGAGGCCTGACTCCCCTGGGGAGACTCAGAAGCACCCCAAGATCCATGGCAACACTGGAGAGCAATCCTCAGGTTCCAGCCCCGACTCCACACAAGGACTGAGGCCCCGGCATGGACGGGAGAGGAATCCCGAGCGGTCCCCTAGCAACTCGAATGGGGACTGGCCTTTCCTGAGGCCACCAGAGCGGGTCCCTGAGGTCCCCGTCGTAACTCGAGAAGACCTGCCGCAACTGGAGAAAATCCAGGAGGTTCTCCCCTCCAGGCGAGATGAGGCCCATTTCCGCTGAGGCGTCTCGAGGCTGATCACACCTCACCTCTGGAACTTAGAAAGGCTCCTTCACACCCTTGGTGCAAATCAAGAAGTTCCCCGACCTAGCCGTCTCCACTCGAGAGGAATCACGATGGTCCCGCCCACATCCAGAGGAGCCCCGTTTCCGCCTCGTAGCTCGAGATGAGGGATCCTTTCCCTGCTTCGTCGGGAAAGAGTTCCCGGCCTTCCCGTCGCATCTCAAGAGGAGGCCCTCTCAACAGGAACGGCGAGAGGAACTCCAGGGTCGTGCCACCATTCCAAGAGTACCCCAGATGTCTCAGTCCATTCCAGAGGAACCTCTTTCCCTTCACCGGCTCGTCTTTCACGCCGAGGATCGACTCACACCAAGGTGGCACGTGGCACAGCCCTGTGGGAAAGCCTCGTGGGAAAGCCTCGAGGGACAGCCTCGAGGGAAAGCCACAGATCCCTTGATCCACGTGACAGGAAGCGTGACACTACTGCTGCAGCTCGGGAGAAAAGCGCATGTGAATGCCCCCACTCGAGACGAGGCCTGACTCCCCTGGGGAGACTCAGAAGCACCCCAAGATCCATGGCAACACTGGAGAGGAATCCTCAGGTTCCGGCCCCAACTCCACACAAGGACTGAGGCCCCGGCATGGACGGGAGAGGAATCCCGAGAGGTCCCCTAGCAACTCGCACGGGGACTGGCCTTTCCTGAGGCCACCAGAGCGGGTCCCTGAGGTCCCCGTCGTAACTCGAGAAGACCTGCCGCAACTCGAGAAAATCCAGGAGGTTCTCCCCTCCAGGCGAGATGAGGCCCATTTCCGCTGAGGCGTCTCGAGGCTGATCAAACCTCACCTCTGGAACTTCGAAAGTGTCCTTCACACCCTTGGTGCAAATCAAGAAGTTCCCCGACCTAGCCGTCTCCACTCGAGAGGAATCACGAGGGTCCCGCCCACATCCAGAGGAGCCCCGTTTCCGCCTCGTAGCTCGAGATGAGGGATCCTTTCCCTGCTTCGTCGGGAAAGAGTTCCCGGCGTTCCCGTCGCATCTCAAGAGGAGGCCTTCTCAACAGGAACGGCGAGAGGAACTCCAGGGTCGTGCCACCATTCCAAGAGTCCCCCAGATGTCTCAGTCCATTCCAGAGGAACCTCTTTTCCCTTCACCGGCTCGTCTTTCACGCCGAGGATCGACTCACACCAAGGTGGCACGTGGCACAGCCCTGTGGGAAAGCCTCGTGGGAAAGCCTCGAGGGACAGCCTCGAGGGAAAGCCACAGATCCCTTGATCCACGTGACAGGAAGCGTGACACTACTGCTGCAGCTCGGGAGGAAAGCGCACGTGCATGCCCCCACGCGAGATGAGGCCTGACTCCCCTGGGGAGACTCAGAGGCACCCCAAGATCCATGGCAACACTGGAGAGGCATGCTCAGGTTCCGGCCCCGACTACACACAAGGTGTCAGGACCTGGCATCCACTGGAGAGGAATCCCGAGATGGCTCCTAGCAACTCGCATGGGGTCTGGCCTTTCCTGAGGCCACCAGAGCGGGTCCCTGTGGTCCCCGTCGTAACTCGAGAAGACCTGCCGCAACTCGAGAAAATCCAGGAGGTTCTCCCCTCCAGGCGAGATGAGGCCCATTTCCGCTGAGGCGTCTCGAGTCTGATCACACCTCACCTCTGGAACTTCGAAAGGGTCCTTCACACCCTTGGTGCAAATCAAGAAGTTCCCCGACCTAGCCGTCTCCACTCGAGAGGAATCACGAGGGTCCCGCCCACATCCAGAGGAGCCCCGTTTCCGCCTCGTAGCTCGAGATGAGGGATCCTTTCCCTGCTACGTCGGGAAAGAGTTCCCGGCGTTCCCGTCGCATCTCAAGAGGAGGCCCTCTCAACAGGAACGGCGAGAGGAACTCCAGGGTCGTGCCACCATTCCAAGAGTCCCCCAGATGTCTCAGTCCATTCCAGGAACCTCTTTTCCTTTCACCAGCTCGTCTTTCACGCCGAGCATCGAAGCACACCAAGGTGGCACTTGGCACAGCCCTGTGGGAAAGCCTCGTGGGAAAGCCTCGAGGGTAAGCCTCGAGGGAAAGCCACAGATCCCTTGATCCACCTGACAGGACGCGTGACCCTACTGCTGCAGCTCGGGAGGGAAGCACACGTGCATGCCCCCACTCGAGACGAAGCCTGACTCCCCTGGGGAGACTCAGAGGCACCCCAAGATCCATGGCAACACTGGAGAGGAATGCTCAGGTTCCGGCCCCGACTACACACAAGGTGTCAGGACCTGGCATCCACTGGAGAGGAATCCCGAGATGGCTCCTAGCAACTCGCATGGGGTCTGGCCTTTCCTGAGGCCACCAGAGCGGGTCCCTGTGGTCCCCGTCGTAACTCGAGAAGACCTGCCGCAACTCGAGAAAATCCAGGAGGTTCTCCCCTCCAGGCGAGATGAGGCCCATTTCCGCTGAGGCGTCTCGAGTCTGATCACACCTCACCTCTGGAACTTCGAAAGGGTCCTTCACACCCTTGGTGCAAATCAAGAAGTTCCCCGACCTAGCCGTCTCCACTCGAGAGGAATCACGAGGGTCCCGCCCACATCCAGAGGAGCCCCGTTTCCGCCTCGTAGCTCGAGATGAGGGATCCTTTCCCTGCTACGTCGGGAAAGAGTTCCCGGCGTTCCCGTCGCATCTCAAGAGGAGGCCCTCTCAACAGGAACGGCGAGAGGAACTCCAGGGTCGTGCCACCATTCCAAGAGTCCCCCAGATGTCTCAGTCCATTCCAGAGGAACCTCTTTTCCCTTCACCGGCTCGTCTTTCACGCCGAGGATCGACTCACACCAAGGTGGCACGTGGCACAGCCCTGTGGGAAAGCCTCGTGGGAAAGCGTCGAGGGACAGCCTCGAGGGAAAGCCACAGATCCCTTGATCCACGTGACAGGAAGCGTGACACTACTGCTGCAGCTCGGGAGGAAAGCGCACGTGCATGCCCCCACGCGAGACGAGGCCTGACTCCCCTGGGGAGACTCAGAAGCACCCCAAGATCCATGGCAACACTGGAGAGGAATCCTCAGGTTCCGGCCCCGACTCCACACAAGGACTGAGGCCCCGGCATGGACGGGAGAGGAATCCCGAGAGGTCCCCTAGCAACTCGCATGGGGACTGGCCTTTCCTGAGGCCACCAGAGCGGGTCCCTGAGGTCCCCGTCGTAACTCAAGAAGACCTGCTGCAACTCGAGAAAATCCAGGAGGTTCTCCCCTCCAGGCGAGATGAGGCCCATTTCCGCTGAGGCGTCTCGAGGCTGATCACACCTCACCTCTGGAACTTCGAAAGGGTCCTTCACACCCTTGGTGCAAATCAAGAAGTTCCCCGACCTAGCCGTCTCCACTCGAGAGGAATCACGAGGGTCCCGCCCACATCCAGAGGAGCCCCGTTTCCGCCTTGTAGCTCGAGATGAGGGATCCTTTCCCTGCTTCGTCGGGAAAGAGTTCCCGGCGTTCCCGTCGCATCTCAAGAGGAGGCCCTCTCAACAGGAACGGCGAGAGGAACTCCAGGGTCGTGCCACCATTCCAAGAGTCCCCCAGATGTCTCAGTCCATTCCAGGAACCTCTTTTCCTTTCACCGGCTCGTCTTTCACGCCGAGCATCGAAGCACACCAAGGTGGCACTTGGCACAGCCCTGTGGGAAAGCCTCGTGGGAAAGCCTCGAGGGTAAGCCTCGAGGGAAAGCCACAGATCCCTTGATCCACCTGACAGGACGCGTGAACCTACTGCTGCAGCTCGGGAGGGAAGCACACGTGCATGCCCCCACTCGAGACGAAGCCTGACTCCCCTGGGGAGACTCAGAGGCACCCCAAGATCCATGGCAACACTGGAGAGGAATGCTCAGGTTCCGGCCCCGACTACACACAAGGTGTCAGGACCTGGCATCCACTGGAGAGGAATCCCGAGATGGCTCCTAGCAACTCGCATGGGGACTGGCCTTTCCTGAGGCCACCAGAGCGGGTCCCTGAGGTCCCCGTCGTAACTGGAGAAGACCTGCCGCAACTCGAGAAAATCCAGGGCATTCTCCCCTCCAGGCGAGATGAGGCCCATTTCCGCTGAGGCGTCTCGACGCTGATCACACCTCACCTCTGGAACTTCGAAAGGGTCCTTCACACCCTTGGTGCAAATCAAGAAGTTCCCCGACCTAGCCGTCTCCACTCGAGAGGAATCACGAGGGTCCCGCCCACATCAAGAGGAGCCCCGTTTCCGCCTCGTAGCTCGAGATGAGGGATCCTTTCCCTGCTTCGTCGGGAAAGAGTCCCCGGCGTTCCCGTCGCATCTCAAGAGGAGGCCCTCTCAACAGGAACGGCGAGAGGAACTCCAGGGTCGTGCCACCATTCCAAGAGTCCCCCAGATGTCTCAGTCCATTCCAGAGGAACCTCTTTTCCCTTCACCGGCTCGTCTTTCAGGCCGAGGATCGACTCACACCAAGGTGGCACGTGGCACAGCCCTGTGGGAAAGCCTCGTGGGAAAGCCTCGAGGGACAGCCTCGAGGGAAAGCCACAGATCCCTTGATCCACGTGACAGGAAGCGTGACACTACTGCTGCAGCTCGGGAGGAAAGCGCACGTGCATGCCCCCACTGGAGACGAGGCCTGACTCCCCTGGGGAGACTCAGAAGCACCCCAAGATCCATGGCAACAATGGAGAGCAATCCTCAGGTTCCGGCCCCGACTCCACACAAGGACTGAGGCCCCGGCATGGACGGGAGAGGAATCCCGAGAGGTCCCCTAGCAACTCGCATGGGGACTGGCCTTTCCTGAGGCCACCAGAGCGGGTCCCTGAGGTCCTCGTCGTAACTCGAGAAGACCTGCCGCAACTCGAGAAAATCCAGGACGTTCTCCCCTCCAGGCGAGATGAGGCCCATTTCCGCTGAGGCGTCTCGAGGCTGATCACACCTCACCTCTGGAACTTTGAAAGGGTCCTTCACACCCTTGGTGCAAATCAAGAAGTTCCCCGACCTAGCCGTCTCCACTCGAGAGGAATCACGAGGGTCCCGCCCACATCCAGAGGAGCCCCGTTTCCGCCTCGTAGCTCGAGATGAGGGATCCTTTCCCTGCTTCGTCGGGAAAGAGTTCCCGGCGTTCCCGTCGCATCTCAAGAGGAGGCCCTCTCAACAGGAACGGCGAGAGGAACTCCAGGGTCGTGCCACCATTCCAAGAGTCCCCCAGATGTCTCAGTCCATTCCAGAGGAACCTCTTTTCCCTTCACCGGCTCGTCTTTCACGCCGAGGATCGACTCACACCAAGGTGGCACGTGGCACAGCCCTGTGGGAAAGCCTCGTGGGAAAGCCTCGAGGGACAGCCTCGAGGGAAAGCCACAGATCCCTTGATCCACGTGACAGGAAGCGTGACACTACTGCTGCAGCTCGGGAGGAAAGCGCACGTGCATGCCCCCACTCGAGACGAGGCCTGACTCCCCTGGGGAGACTCAGAAGCACCCCAAGATCCATGGCAACACTGGAGAGGAATCCTCAGGTTCCGGCCCCGACTCCACACAAGGACTGAGGCCCCGGCATGGACGGGAGAGGAATCCCGAGAGGTCCCCTAGCAACTCGCATGGGGACTGGCCTTTCCTGAGGCCACCAGAGCGGGTCCCTGAGGTCCCCGTCATAACTCGAGAAGACCTGCCGCAGCTCGAGAAAATCCAGGAGGTTCTCCCCTCCAGGCGAGATGAGGCCCATTTCCGCTGAGGCGTCTCGAGGCTGATCACACCTCACCTCTGGAACTTCGAAAGGGTCCTTCACACCCTTGGTGCAAATCAAGAACTTCCCCGACCTAGCCGTCTCCACTCGAGAGGAATCACGAGGGTCCCGCCCACATCCATAGGAGCCCCGTTTCCGCCTCGTAGCTCGAGATGAGGGATCCTTTCCCTGCTTCGTCGGGAAAGAGTTCCCGGCGTTCCCGTCGCATCTCAAGAGGAGGCCCTCTCAACAGGAACGGCGAGAGGAACTCCAGGGTCGTGCCACCATTCCAAGAGTCCCCCAGATGTCTCAGTCCATTCCAGAGGAACCTCTTTTCCCTTCACCGGCTCGTCTTTCACGCCGAGGATCGACTCACACCAAGGTGGCACGTGGCACAGCCCTGTGGGAAAGCCTCGTGGGAAAGCCTCGAGGGACAGACTCGAGGGAAAGCCACAGATCCCTTGATCCACGTGACAGGAAGCGTGACACTACTGCTACAGCTCGGGAGGAAAGCGCTCGTGCATGCCCCCACTCGAGACGAGGCCTGACTCCCCTGGGGAGACTCAGAAGCACCCCAAGATCCATGGCAACACTGGAGAGGAATCCTCAGGTTCCGGCCCCGACTCCACACAAGGACTGAGGCCCCGGCATGGACGGGAGAGGAATCCCGAGAGGTCCCCTAGCAACTCGCATGGGGACTGGCCTTTCCTGAGGCCACCAGAGCGGGTCCCTGAGGTCCCCGTCGTAACTCGAGAAGACCTGCCGCAACTGGAGAAAATCCAGGAGGTTCTCCCCTCCAGGCGAGATGAGGCCCATTTCCGCTGAGGCGTCTCGAGGCTGATCACACCTCACCTCTGGAACTTCGAAAGGGTACTTCACACCCTTGGTGCAAATCAAGAAGTTCCCCGACCTAGCCGTCTCCACTCGAGAGGAATCACGAGGGTCCCGCCCACATCCAGAGGAGCCCCGTTTCCGCCTCGTAGCTCGAGATGAGGGATCCTTTCCCTGCTTCGTCGGGAAAGAGTTCCCGGCGTTCCCGTCGCATCTCAAGAGGAGGCCCTCTCAACAGGAACGGCGAGAGGAACTCCAGGGTCGTGCCACCATTCCAAGAGTCCCCCAGATGTCTCAGTCCATTCCAGAGGAACCTCTTTTCCCTTCACCGGCTCGTCTTTCACGCCGAGGATCGACTCACACCAAGGTGGCACGTGGCACAGCCCTGTGGGTAAGCCTCGTGGGAAAGCCTCGAGGGACAGCCTCGAGGGAAAGCCACAGATCCCTTGATCCACGTGACAGGAAGCGTGACACTACTGCTGCAGCTCGGGAGGAAAGCGCACGTGCATGCCCCCACTCGAGACGAGGCCTGACTCCCCTGGGGAGACTCAGAAGCAGTCCAAGATCCATGGAAACACTGGAGAGGAATCCTCAGGTTCCGGCCCCGACTCCACACAAGGACTGAGGCCCCGGCATGGACGGGAGAGGAATCCCGAGAGGTCCCCTAGCAACTCGCATGGGGCCTGGCCTTTCCTGAGGCCACCAGAGCGGGTCCCTGAGGTCCCCGTCGTAACTCGAGAAGACCTGCCGCAGCTCGAGAAAATCCAGGAGGTTCTCCCCTCCAGGCGAGATGAGGCCCATTTCCGCTGAGGCGTCTCGAGGCTGATCACACCTCACCTCTGGAACTTCGAAAGGGTCCTTCACACCCTTGGTGCAAATCAAGAAGTTCCCCGACCTAGCCGTCTCCACTCGAGAGGAATCACGAGGGTCCCGCCCACATCCAGAGGAGCCCCGTTTCCGCCTCGTAGCTCGAGATGAGGGATCCTTTCCCTGCTTCGTCGGGAAAGAGTTCCCGGCGTTCCCGTCGCATCTCAAGAGGAGGCCCTCTCAACAGGAACGGCGAGAGGAACTCCAGGGTCGTGCCACCATTCCAAGAGTCCCCCAGATGTCTCAGTCCATTCCAGAGGAACCTCTTTTCCCTTCACCGGCTCGTCTTTCACGCCGAGGATCGACTCACACCAAGGTGACACGTGGCAGAGCCCTGTGGGAAAGCCTCGTGGGAAAGCCTCGAGGGACAGCCTCGAGGGAAAGCCACAGATCCCTTGATCCACGTGACAGGAAGCATGACACTACTGCTGCAGCTCGGGAGGAAAGCGCACGTGCATGCCCCCTCTCGAGACAAGGCCTGACTCCCCTGGGGAGACTCAGAAGCACCCCAAGATCCATGGCAACACTGGAGAGGAATCCTCAGGTTCCCGCCCCGACTCCACACAAGGAATGAGGGCCCGGCATGGACGGGAGAGGAATCCCGAGAGGTCCCCTAGCAACTCGCATGGGGACTGGCCTTTCCTGAGGCAACCAGAGCGGGTCCCTGAGGTCCCCGTCGTAACTCGAGAAGACCTGCCGCAGCTAGAGAAAATCCAGGAGGTTCTCCCCTCCAGGCGAGATGAGGCCCATTTCCGCTGAGGCGTCTCGAGGCTGATCACACCTCACCTCTGGAACTTCGAAAGGGTCCTTCACACCCTTGGTGCAAATCAAGAAGTTCCCCGACCTAGCCGTCTCCACTCGAGAGGAATCACGAGGGTCCCGCCCACATCCAGAGGAGCCCCGTTTCCGCCTCGTAGCTCGAGATGAGGGATCCTTTCCCTGCTTCGTCGGGAAAGAGTTCCAGGCGTTCCCGTCGCATCTCAAGAGAACGCCCTCTCAAGAGGAACGGCGAGAGGAACTCCAGGGTCGTGCCACCATTCCAAGAGTCCCCCAGATGTCTCAGTCCATTCCAGAGGAACCTCTTTTCCCTTCACCGGCTCGTCTTTCACGCCGAGGATCGACTCACACCAAGGTGGCACGTGGCACAGCCTTGTGGGAAAGCCTCGTGGGAAAGCCTCGAGGGACAGCCTCGAGGGAAAGCCACAGATCCCTTGATCCACGTGACAGGAAGCGTGACACTACTGCTTCAGCTCGGGAGGAAAGTGCACGTGCATGCCCCCACTCGAGATGAGGCCTGACTCCCCTGGGGAGACTCAGAAGCACCCCGAGATCCATGGCAACACTGGAGAGGAATCCTCAGGTTCCGTCCCCGACTCCACACAAGGACAGAGACCCCGGCATGGACGGGATAGGAATCCCGAGAGGTCCCCTAGCAACTCGCATGGGGACTGGCCTTTCCTGAGGCCACCAGAGCGGCTCCCTGAGGTCCCCGTCGTAACTCGAGAAGACCTGCCGCAACTCGAGAAAATCCAGGAGGTTCTCCCCTCCAGGCGAGATGAGGCCCATTTCCGCTGAGGCGTCTCGAGGCTGATCACACCTCACCTCTGGAACTTCGAAAGGCTCCTTCACACCCTTGGTGCAAATCAAGAAGTTCCCCGACCTAGCCGTCTCCACTCGAGAGGAATCACGAGGGTCCCGCCCACATCCAGAGGAGCCCCGTTTCCGCCTCGTAGCTCGAGATGAGGGATCCTTTCCCTGCTTCGTCGGGAAAGAGTTCCCGGCGTTCCCGTCGCATCTCAAGAGGAGGCCCTCTCAACAGGAACGGCGAGAGGAACTCCAGGGTCGTGCCACCATTCCAAGAGTCCCCCAGATGTCTCAGTCCATTCCAGAGGAACCTCTTTCCCTTCACCGGCTCGTCTTTCACGCCGAGGATCAACTCACACCAAGGTGGCACGTGGCACAGCCCTGTGGGAAAGCCTCGTGGGAAAGCCTCTAGGGACAGCCTCGAGGGAAAGCCACAGATACCTTGATCCACGTGACAGGAAGCGTGACACTACTGCTGCAGCTCGGGAGGAAAGCACACGTGCATGCCCCCACTCGAGACGAGGCCTGACTCCCCTGGGGAGACTCAGAAGCATCCCAAGATCCGTGGCAAACCTGGAGAGGAATCCTCAGGTTCCGGCCCCGACTCCACTCAAGGACTGAGGCCCCGGCATGGACGGGAGAGGAATCCCGACAGGTCCCCTAGCAACTCGCATGGGGACTGGCCTTTCCTGAGGCCAGCAGAGCGGGTCCCTGAGGTCCCCGTCGTAACTCGAGAAGACCTGCCGCAACTCGAGAAAATCCAGGAGGTTCTCCCCTCCAGGCGAGATGAGGCCCATTTCCGCTGAGGCGTCTCGAGGCTGATCACACCTCACCTCTGGAACTTCGAAAGGGTCCTTCACACCCTTGGTGCAAATCAAGAAGTTCCCCGACCTAGCCGTCTCCACTCGAGAGGAATCACGAGGGTCCCGCCCACATCCAGAGGAGCCCCGTTTCCGCCTCGTAGCTCGAGATGAGGGATCCTTTCCCTGCTTCTTCGGGAAAGAGTTCCCGGCGTTCCCGTCGCATCTCAGGAGGAGGCCCTCTCAACAGGAACGGCGAGAGGAACTCCAGGGTCGTGCCACCATTCCAAGAGTCCCCCAGATGTCTCAGTCCATTCCAGAGGAACCTCTTTTCCCTTCACCGGCTCGTCTTTCACGCCGAGGATCGACTCACACCAAGGTGGCACGTGGCACAGCCCTGTGGGAAAGCCTCGTGGGAAAGCCTCGAGGGACAGCCTCGAGGGAAAGCCACAGATCCCTTGATCCACGTGACAGGAAGCGTGACACTACTGCTGCAGCTCGGGAGGAAAGCACACGTGCATGGCCCCACTCGAGACGAGGCCTGACTCCCCTGGGGAGACTCAGAAGCACCCCAAGATCCATGGCAACACTGGAGAGGAATCCTCAGGTTCCGGCCCCGACTCCACACAAGGACTGAGGCCCCGGCATGGACGGGAGAGGAATCCCGAGAGGTCCCCTAGCAACTCGAATGGGGACTGGCCTTTCCTGAGGCAACCAGAGCGGGTCCCTGAGGTCCCCGTCGTAACTCGAGAAGACCTGCCGCAGCTCGAGAAAATCCAGGAGGTTCTCCCCTCCAAGCGAGATGAGGCCCATTTCCGCTGAGGCGTCTCGAGGCTGATCACACCTCACCTCTGGAACTTCGAAAGGGTCCTTCACACCCTTGGTGCAAATCAAGAAGTTCCCCGACATACCCGTCTCCACTCGAGAGGAATCACGAGGGTCCCGCCCACATCCAGAGGAGCCCCGTTTCCGCCTCGTAGCTCGAGATGAGGGATCCTTTCCCTGCTTCGTCGGGAAAGAGTTCCCGGGGTTCCCGTCGCATCTCAAGAGGAGGCCCTCTCAACAGGAACGGCGAGAGGAACTCCAGGGTCGTGCCACCATTCCAAGAGTCCCCCAGATGTCTCACTCCATTCCAGAGGAACCTCTTTCCCTTCACCGGCTCGTCTTTCACGCCGAGGATCGACTCACACCAAGGTGGCACGTGGCACAGCCCTGTGGGAAAGCCTCGTGGGAAAGCCTCGAGGGACAGCCTCGAGGGAAAGCCACAGATCCCTTGATCCACGTGACAGGAAGCGTGACACTACTGCTGCAGCTCGGGAGGAAATCGCACGTGCATGGCCCCACTCGAGACGAGGCCTGACTCCCCTGGGGAGACTCAGAAGCACCCCAAGATCCATGGCAACACTGGAGAGGAAACCTCAGGTTCCGGCCCCTACTCCACACAAGGACTGAGGCCCCGGCATGGACGGGAGAGGAATCCCGAGAGGTCCCCTAGCAACTCGCATGGGGACTGGCATTTCCTGAGGCAACCAGAGCGGGTCCCTGAGGTCCCCGTCGTAACTCGAGAAGACCTGCCGCAGCTCGAGAAAATCCAGGAGGTTCTCCCCTCCAGGCGAGATGAGGCCCATTTCCGCTGAGGCCTCTCGAGGCGTATCACACCTCACCTCTGGAACTTCGAAAGGGTCCTTCACACCCTTGGTGCAAATCAAGAAGTTCCTCGACCTAGCCGTCTCCACTCGAGAGGAATCACGAGGGTCCCGCCCACATCCAGAGGAGCCCCATTTCCGCCTCGTAGCTCGAGATGAGGGATCCTTTCCCTGCTTCGTCGGGAAAGAGTTCCCGGCGTTCCCGTCGCATCTCAAGAGGAGGCCCTCTCAACAGGAACGGCGAGAGGAACTCCAGGGTCGTGCCACCATTCCAAGAGTCCCCCAGATGTCTCAGTCCATTCCAGAGGAACCTCTTTTCCCTTCACCGGCTCGTCTTTCACGCCAAGGATCGACTCACACCAAGGTGGCACGTGGCACAGCCCTGTGGGAAAGCCTCGTGGGAAAGCCTCGAGGGACAGCCTCGAGGGAAAGCCACAGATCCCTTGATCCACGTGACAGGAAGCGTGACACTACTGCTGCAGCTCGGGAGGAAAGCGCACGTGCATGCCCCCACACGAGACGAGGCCTGACTCCCCTGGGGAGACTCAGAAGCACCCCAAGATCCATGGCAACACTGGAGAGGAATCCTCAAGTTCCGGCCCCGACTCCACACAAGGACTGAGGCCCCGGCATGGACGGGAGAGGAATCCCGAGTGGTCCCCTAGCAACTCGCATGGGGACTGGCCTTTCCTGAGGCAACCAGAGCGGGTCCCTGAGGTCCCCGTCGTAACTCGAGAAGACCTGCCGCAGCTCGAGAAAATCCAGGAGGTTCTCCCCTCCAGGCGAGATGAGGCCCATTTCCGCTGAGGCGTCTCGAGGCTGATCACACCTCACCTCTGGAACTTCGAAAGGGTCCTTCACACCCTTGGTGCAAATCAAGAAGTTCCTCGACCTAGCCGTCTCCACTCGAGAGGAATCACGAGGTTCCCGCCCACATCCAGAGGAGCCCCGTTTCCGCCTCGTAGCTCGAGATGAGGGATCCTTTCCCTGCTTCGTCGGGAAAGAGTTCCAGGCGTTCCCGTCGCATCTCAAGAGGAGGCCCTCTCAACAGGAACGGCGAGAGGAACTCCAGGGTCGTGCCACCATTCCAAGAGTCCCCCAGATGTCTCAGTCCATTCCAGAGGAACCTCTTTTCCCTTCACCGGCTCGTCTTTCACGCCGAGGATCGACTCACACCAAGGTGGCACGTGGCACAGCCCTGTGGGAAAGCCTCGTGGGAAAGCCTCGAGGGACAGCCTCGAGGGAAAGCCACAGATCCCTTGATCCACGTGACAGGAAGCGTGACACTACTGCTGCAGCTCGGGAGGAAAGCGCACGTGCATGCCCCCACACGAGAGGAGGCCTGACTCCCCTGGGGAGACTCAGAAGCACCCCAAGATCCATGGCAACACTGGAGAGGAATCCTCAAGTTCCGGCCCCGACTCCACACAAGGACTGAGGCCCCGGCATGGACGGGAGAGGAATCCCGAGTGGTCCCCTAGCAACTCGCATGGGGACTGGCCTTTCCTGAGGCCACCAGAGCGGGTCCCTGAGGTCCCCGTCGTAACTCGAGAAGACCTGCCGCAGCTCGAGAAAATCCAGGAGGTTCTCCAATCCAGGCGAGATGAGGCCCATTTCCGCTGAGGCGTCTCGAGGCTGATCACACCTCACCTCTGGAACTTCGAAAGGGTCCTTCACACCCTTGGTGCAAATCAAGAAGTTCCCCGACCTATCGGTCTCCACTCGAGAGGAATCACGAGGGTCCCGCCCACATCCAGAGGAGCCCCTTTTCCGCCTCGTAGCTCGAGATGAGGGATCCTTTCCCTGCTTCATCGGGAAAGAGTTCCCGGCGTTCCCGTCGCATCTCAAGAGGAGGCCCTCTCAACAGGAACGGCGAGAGGAACTCCAGGGTCGTGCCACCATTCCAAGAGTCCCCCAGATGTCTCAGTCCATTCCAGAGGAACCTCTTTTCCCTTCACCGGCTCGACTTTCACGCCGAGGATCGACTCACACCAAGGTGGCACGTGGCACAGCCCTGTGGGAAAGCCTCGAGGGACAGCCTAGAGGGAAAGCCACAGATCCCTTGATCCACGTGACAGGAAGCGTGACACTACTGCTGCAGCTCGGGAGGAAAGCGCACGTGCATGCCCCCACTCGAGACGAGGCCTGACTCCCCTGGGGAGACTCAGAAGCACCCCAAGATCCATGGCAACACTGGAGAGGAATCCTCAGGTTCCGGCCCCGACTCCACACAAGGACTGAGGCCCCGGCATGGACGGGAGAGGAATCTCGAAAGGTCCCCTAGCAACTCGCATGGGGACTGGCCTTTCCTGAGGCAACCAGAGCGGGTCCCTGAGGTCCCCGTCGTAACTCGAGAAGACCTGCCGCAGCTCGAGAAAATCCAGGAGGTTCTCCCCTCCAGGCCAGATGAGGCCCATTTCCGCTGAGGCGTCTCGAGGCGTATCACACCTCACCTCTGGAACTTCGAAAGGGTCCTTCACACCCTTGGTGCAAATCAAGAAGTTCCCCGACATACCCGTCTCCACTCGAGAGGAATCACGAGGGTCCCGCCCACATCCAGAGGAGCCCCGTTTCCGCCTCGTAGCTCGAGATGAGGGTTCCTTTCCCTGCTTCGTCGGGAAAGAGTTCCCGGCGTTCCCGTCGCATCTCAAGAGGAGGCCCTCTCAACAGGAACGGCGAGAGGAACTCCAGGGTCGTGCCACCATTCCAAGAGTCCCCCAGATGTCTCAGTCCATTCCAGAGGAACCTCTTTTCCCTTCACCGGCTCGTCTTTCACGCCGAGGATCGACTCACACCAAGGTGGCACGTGGCACAGCCCTGTGGGAAAGCCTCGTGGGAAAGCCTCGAGGGACAGCCTCGAGGGAAAGCCACAGATCCCTTGATCCACGTGACAGGAAGCGTGACACTACTGCTGCAAGTCGGGAGGAAAGCGCACGTGCATGCCCCCACTCGAGACGAGGCCTGACTCCCCTGGGGAGACTCAGAAGCACCCCAAGATCCATGGCAACACTGGAGAGGAATCCTCAGGTTCCGGCCCCGACTCCACACAAGGACTGAGGCCCCGGCATGGACGGGAGAGGAATCCCGAGAGGTCCCCTAGCAACTCGCATGGGGACTGTCCTTTCCTGAGGCCACCAGAGCGGGTCCCTGAGGTCCCCGTCGTAACTCGAGAAGACCTGCCGCAGCTCGAGAAAATCCAGGAGGTTCTCCCCTCCAGGCGAGATGAGGCCCATTTCCGCTGAGGCGTCTCGAGGCTGATCACACCTCACCTCTGGAACTTCGAAAGGGTCCTTCACACCCTTGGTGCAAATCAAGAAGTTCCCCGACCTAGCCGTCTCCACTCGAGAGGAATCACGAGGGTCCCGCCCACATCCAGAGGAGCCCCGTTTCCGCCTCGTAGCTCGAGATGAGGGATCCTTTCCCTGCTTCGTCGGGAAAGAGTTCCCGGCGTTCCCGTCGCATCTCAAGAGGAGGCCCTCTCAACAGGAACGGCGAGAGGAACTCCAGGGTCGTGCCACCATTCCAAGAGTCCCCCAGATGTCTCAGTCCATTCCAGAGGAACCTCTTTTCCCTTCACCGGCTCGTCTTTCACGCCGAGGATCGACTCACACCAAGGTGGCACGTGGCACAGCCCTGTGGGAAAGCCTCGTGGGAAAGCCTCGAGGGACAGCCTCGAGGGAAAGCCACAGATCCCTTGATCCACGTGACAGGAAGCGTGACACTACTGCTGCAGCTCGGGAGGAAAGCGCACGTGCATGCCCCCACACGAGACGAGGCCTGACTCCCCTGGGGAGACTCAGAAGCACCCCAAGATCCATGGCAACACTGGAGAGGAATCCTCAAGTTCCGGCCCCGACTCCACACAAGGACTGAGGCCCCGGCATGGACGGGAGAGGAATCCCGAGTGGTCCCCTAGCAACTCGCATGGGGACTGGCCTTTCCTGAGGCCACCAGAGCGGGTCCCTGAGGTCCCCGTCGTAACTCGAGAAGACCTGCCGCAGCTCGAGAAAATCCAGGAGGTTCTCCAATCCAGGCGAGATGAGGCCCATTTCCGCTGAGGCGTCTCGAGGCTGATCACACCTCACCTCTGGAACTTCGAAAGGGTCCTTCACACCCTTGGTGCAAATCAAGAAGTTCCCCGACCTAGCCGTCTCCACTCGAGAGGAATCACGAGGGTCCCGCCCACATCCAGAGGAGCCCCGTTTCCGCCTCGTAGCTCGAGATGAGGGATCCTTTCCCTGCTTCGTCGGGAAAGAGTTCCCGGCGTTCCCGTCGCATCTCAAGAGGAGGCCCTCTCAACAGGAACGGCGAGAGGAACTCCAGGGTCGTGCCACCATTCCAAGAGTCCCCCAGATGTCTCAGTCCATTCCAGAGGAACCTCTTTTCCCTTCACCGGCTCGTCTTTCACGCCGAGGATCGACTCACACCAAGGTGGCACGTGGCACAGCCCTGTGGGAAAGCCTCGTGGGAAAGCCTCGAGGGACAGCCTCGAGGGAAAGCCACAGATCCCTTGATCCACGTGACAGGAAGCGTGACACTACTGCTGCAACTCGGGAGGAAAGCGCACGTGCATTCCCCCATTCGAGACGAGGCCTGACTCCCCTGGGGAGACTCAGAAGCACCCCAAGATCCATGGCAACACTGGAGAGGAATCCTCAGGTTCCGGCCCCGACTCCACACAAGGACTGAGGCCTCGGCATGGACGGGAGAGGAATCCCGAGAGGTCCCCTAGCAACTCGCATGGGGACTGGCCTTTCCTGAGGCCACCAGAGCGGGTCCCTGAGGTCCCCGTCGTAACTCGAGAAGACCTGCCGCAGCTCGAGAAAATCCATGAGGTTCTCCCCTCCAGGCGAGATGAGGCCCATTTCCGCTGAGGCGTCTCGAGGCTGATCACACCTCACCTCTGGAACTTCGAAAGGGTCCTTCACACCCTTGGTGCAAATCAAGAAGTTCCCCGACCTAGCCGTCTCCACTCGAGAGGAATCACGAGGGTCCCGCCCACATCCAGAGGAGCCCCGTTTCCGCCTCGTAGCTCGAGATGAGGGATCCTTTCCCTGCTTCGTCGGGAAAGAGTTCCCGGCGTTCCCGTCGCATCTCAAGAGGAGGCCCTCTCAACAGGAACGGCGAGAGGAACTCCAGGGTCGTGCCACCATTCCAAGAGTCCCCCAGATGTCTCAGTCCATTCCAGAGGAACCTCTTTTCCCTTCACCGGCTCGTCTTTCACGCCGAGGATCGACTCACACCAAGGTGGCACGTGGCACAGCCCTGTGGGAAAGCCTCGTGGGAAAGCCTCGAGGGACAGCCTCGAGGGAAAGCCACAGATCCCTTGATCCACGTGACAGGAAGCGTGACACGACTGTTGCAGCTCGGGAGGAAAGCGCACGTGCATGCCCCCACTCGAGACGAGGCCTGACTCCCCTGGGGAGACTCAGAAGCACCCCAAGATCCATGGCAACACTGGAGAGGAATCCTCAGGTTTCGGCCCCGACTCCACACAAGGACTGAGGCCCCGGCATGGACGGGAGAGGAATCCCGAGAGGTCCCCTAGCAACTCGCATGGGGACTGGCCTTTCCTGAGGCCACCAGAGCGGGTCCCTGAGGTCCCCGTCGTAACTCGAGAAGACCTGCCGCAGCTCGAGAAAATCCAGGAGGTTCTCCCCTCCAGGCGAGATGAGGCCCATTTCCGCTGAGGCGTCTCGAGGCTGATCACAGCTCACCTCTGGAACTTCGAAAGCGTACTTCACAGCCTTGGTGCAAATCAAGAAGTTCCCCGACATACCCGTCTCCACTCGAGAGGAATCACGAGGGTCCCGCCCACATCCAGAGGAGCCCCGTTTCCGCCTCGTAGCTCGAGATGAGGGATCCTTTCCCTGCTTCGTCGGGAAAGAGTTCCCGGCGTTCCCGTCGCATCTCAAGAGGAGGTCCTCTGAACAGGTACGGCGAGAGGAACTCCAGGGTCGTGCCACCATTCCAAGAGTCCCCCAGATGTCTCAGTCCTTTCCTGAGGAACCTCTTTTCCCTTCACCGGCTCGTCTTTCACGCCGAGGATCGACTCACACGAAGGTGGCACGTGGCACAGCCCTGTGGGAAAGCCTCGTGGGAAAGCCTCGAGGGACAGCCTCGAGGGAAAGCCACAGATCCCTTGATCCACGTGACAGGAAGCGTGACACTACTGCTGCAGCTCGGGAGGAAAGCGCACGTGCATGCCCCCAAACGAGACGAGGCCTGTCTCCCCTGGTGAGACTCAGAAGCACCCCAAGATCCATGGCAACACTGGAGAGGAATCCTCAGGTTCCGGCCCCGACTCCACACAAGGACTGAGGCCCCGGCATGGACGGGAGAGGAATCCCGAGAGGTCCCCTAGCAACTCGCATGGGGACTGGCCTTTCCTGAGGCAACCAGAGCGGGTCCCTGAGGTCCCCGTCGTAACTCGAGAAGACCTGCCGCAGCTCGAGAAAATCCAGGAGGTTCTCCCCTCCAGGCGAGATGAGGCCCATTTCCGCTGAGGCGTCTCGAGGCGTATCACACCTCACCTCTGGAACTTCGAAAGGGTCCTTCACACCCTTGGTGCAAATCAAGAAGTTCCCCGACCTAGCC